>NW_027331935.1:2568204-2769172 GCF_048418815.1 Hemitrygon akajei
CTCCATTTTGTGGACAACACTTATCCTGTGCCCGAGCACCGATTGCAACCTGGGTGTCCCGCTTTGGTGTACCGGCCCACATTACCTCCGACAGAGGCGCCCAGTTTACCTCCAGCCTGTGGTCAGCGGTTTGGGCACATAGCTACACCACACAACTGCCTACCACTCACAGTCGAACGGACTAGTGGAGCGTTTCCACCGGCACCTGAAGTCGGCTCTCATGGCACCCCTCAAAGGGCCGAACTGGGTGGACGAGCTTCCCTGGGTCCTTCTCGGAATCCGCACAGCGCCCAAAGAGGATCTGCACACCTCGTCGGCCGACTTGGTGTATGGCGCACCCCTGGTCGTCCCAGGAGAGTTCATACCAGCCCCAAGGGAGCAAGAGGACGAACCCGCAGCAGTCCTGGACAGGCTACGTGAGAGGCTCGGTAACCTGGCCCCCATACGCACTTCACAGCATGGGCAGAACCCGACCTGCGTACCCAAAGACATGCAGAACTGTAAGTTTGTTTTTGTACGACGGGGCGGACACCGGACGCCGCTACAACGGCCCTGCGAGGGGCCGTTTACGGTGATCAGAAACAACGGGTCTACGTTCGTGCTGGACATTGGGGGGAGAGAGGAGGTTTTCACAGTGGACCGACTCAAACCGGCTCAAGTGTACTTGGCGCAGCCGGTCGAGATTCAGGCACCGCAGCGCAGGGGCAGACCTCCCAGACTGAAGACATTGGGGGGTGTATCGCCAGTTCTGAGGGGGTGGGGGATTATGTGGCGACCCACTTACCAGCGCACTCGAACCGGCTCACAAAGTGGCGCGCTGGCATTGAGGCCGGACCCAAAAAGGGCGCCAGGCCTTCTTCACCAGCAAGGGGAAAAGCCCGCGCGCGGGACAGGTCCGTGAATATGCGCACGGGCAGGGCGAGAACATGAAGGCTTTAAAGCAAGGCCGAGAAGTTTGAATAAATTTCTTTTGCAACTGCAACTCACCGACTGCGTGTCGTTAATCCAGCGCTGTGTGTAGCACACCGCTACAATTTGTCATTTTGAAGCTCTAAAAGATGGAAATAAAAAAATAAAAAGTAATCTTGCTTAAAATATTAAAGAAACGTGTCATCTTTAAATTTTTGACTTTTGGATATCAGGTCATCTTTTACTCGCTTAGCTGTTTACAGTGACAGACATTTTGACTAGGGGTGCCCCAATTTCTGCATGCCACGGTATTTTGGTTATTTTTTGCGCTGAAATTTATTCCTGCCACATTTTCTTCCTTTCACATTTCCCCCGACAAGTCATTCTCCGAAATCACATGTACTGTGAATCATTTGTAAATGATTCTCTGATTCGTGCGTCTCCATCCATTTCACCGTTTCAAAATACATATATTTTAATATTTTAAACATGTGAAATTCCGCACATGATGTAATCCAAAGAAACACACTAAACGCTGGAGAAACTCAGTAGGTCAGGCGGCATCTGTGGACATGAATAAACAGTTGACGATTATTCCATCATCGACCCGAGACCTTTCTTCACGTCTGGCAAGTAAGCGGGGAGACGCCAGAATAAATGGCGTAGGGAGGGAAAAGAAGAAGCGAAATGCGTATAAAAGACAAATCGCTGGAGCGGAAGCAATCTGGTAAGTGAGGACAGTGGAGCACAGGGAAGACGGAGCAGGACGGGGACGACGTGTGAGGTGATAGACGCGTGGGAATAAACATGAGGACAGAGCGGTGAATAGAAGTAGAGAGGAGGAGGAGGGATGTTTTTAACCGACATTCATGACATCAGATTGTTGCTCCTACGTCTTGAGTTTATCCTCACCGATGGCACAAGAATAATCCATGGACCTGCTGGAGCGATGGTGCTCGACGAAATAACGCCGTCTCCTAGTTTATTTTCCTCCTCACGATGGCGTTAGAGAAGGACAGAAACATAGAAAAGTAGTTACAATATCAGTGGATGAATCATTCATGTGTGGTGAAATAACGTTAGCCGCGCACAAGTATTCCACAGTCCGAGTACCTGAACCCTGTGGCTATGTTTGTTCGCCAATGCACTGGAGACATCATTGTGAACACTGAAAGTGCAGCAGCCGAGGTTGGCAGGTATGCAACTAAACTGCTGTGTCAGTCTCTTCTATCAGATTTAACCGGAGAAATTCAACACATTTCGCTATGGTACTCTAGTCAGACCAATATTATATACTATTCCATCATGATTTTTCCAGTCAGCAAAGGCAGGTATTCGGGATGTATTGAACACTACGTTATCAATCTGCCTGACTGCCTCCAATGATGTTTGAACTTCAATTTCCTTGTTTTTTTGTCTACATCAGCCCTCTAGAGAGCCTGATCACTCATTATGAATATCCCAGCCCTACTCATCCGTGGAAGGTAATCGCCACATACCTCAAAACTGACCCTCGTCTTCCCTTCAATGGTCGTCTGGCAAACTGATCAATTTCTTTCTGGAACTGACGACGGAATCACTTGCTACTACATAGTCCTGTCAAAACCACGGATTCGGCAGTGCAGTTAGGACAATTGCGATTGCGAATTTGCACGTGTCATCTAAATATTACTTATTCGTCATTGTATTTAACATCATACTTGCCATCGTAGTACCTGTCCAGACTTGGACAGAGACTAGCAACGTTTCGCTGCCGTTTTGCATTGGCCTTCCCTGAGATATTGGACTTACAAATCAACTCCTTTTGAGAGCTTTAGTTAACGGCCCTCTTTGGCCCAGCGTTTACTGTTTATTTTCCCTTTAAACGCCAATTCACATTTTTTCTATATTTTTAGCTGGTGGTTAAACGTACTGCTCCCGTAGGTTGCATACTGATTCCTAATGGGGTTTTTTTGTAGTTTTTTTTTCACAGTTAGATGAGGCGTTTTTTCCCCTTCTTTTTTCTATATATATATATTTCATTTTTATAAATTATGATTAGTTTTTTTTCTTCAGCTCTATTAATTGTATACATATTGATTTGTTGATATTTTGTATTATTCTATAGTTGTGGAAGATTATGTATGAATAAAAAGATTCTAAAAATGAGAATATTTTCCCTTTAACGCTGTTCATATTAAAATCTGTGGAATATCGACCTGCTTCAGTGTCTCTCACTCCGCACTTGGGCGATATCCGAACGTGGTAACAAGTCTCTCCAGAAACAGTGAACGGTTTTACTTACGTGCAATCCAGTTCAGACAATTTAATGCACAACTACATCAAGATTGATAATATACTGATCGAAACCGGCTTCAATGATTACCGGGAGAAGGCCGGGGAATGGGGTTGCGGAGGGGTAAAAAGGATCAGTCATGATGGAATGGCGGAGCAGGATTGATGGGCCAAGTAGCCTAATTCTGCCCCTACATTTTGTGGTCTTATCGTTACTCGTCCTGCCAGAGAGCTTCCACTGCAGAAAAGGCGGTCATGGGCCGACATATCGGACCGGGAATAGAGACAGGAATTGAAGAATTTAGTCACTGGGAAATTGTGCTTTATTTTGTGGCTGGAGCTCAGGTGATCGACGAACCCTCAATTCTTCTGAAGAAGAGACGCGACCAGAAGTATCGACTGCTTATTCATGCCCAGTTGCTGACCTGTTGAGACCTTCCAGCATTTTGTGTAGGCTGCAATTAATTTAATTAACGGGTTCAATACGTTCAGTGCCTTTGTAAGTCTGGATGCTATATTAGTTTAAAACTCTTCACTATATTAACTTACAAACATCATATACTTTTTAAAATATTTCTATTGCAGGATCTATAGCTGAGATAATTTCCAGCGTGAAACTGAGCTTCCCAATAGCAGGAGATCAATAATCTATGATGGAAAATTCCGTGGAGCTTAGGAATGGACAAGATCAAAGATAGTAATCATGAAACCGAGAGGTGAGACTGAGAGTGTTTCGCAACAACATTTACTGAATTCTCGCATCGTCATTTCTTCGCCTTTGAGATTTTGCAATTTCGTGTCAAGCTATCCATACATGATTACAACTGGAATTTTACTTGAATTACATCATGTTTATTGTTATCCCAGCTGTCGGAAGACACGTCAGTCTTGTGTAGTATTTAATATTCAGCGTGCTGGATCGGGTATAAATGAATGACCGTGGTGATTCATCAGCTCAGTGTTTCTTCAGAGAGATCGTGGGCAGCTGGAAGACAGACTGAATCTCACACAGAATACGTGAAACATTTTACCGTGTGCGAAAGATATATTACATGCTCATTGCCGTTATTGGTGTTCCTGGTAAGAACACAGGTGAACCAACATTAGCAGTTCTGTGTGAGTGGTCTTTGGACTCGTTCAGTTACCGACAGCATTGTGATGCCGGTGTATCAGTCAGTGCGGTGCAGACTGCTGAGAAAACTCTACGCTCGGTCAGAAGTGCCCTTGCAGTTTAATCAGTTGCCTAGGCTGAAACTAAGCTCGCAATTAAAACGGATGTAGAGTGAAGATGGGGGAGATGGATTCATGTTGTGAAATCATGGCAGGCAGTTTTGACTTTTCAATGCAAAGCCGTTCTCAGAGTAAATTCGGATACTGCAGTGGGCTCGGAGCCTTTTCGGGGTCCTTAGTGTTATTCCATTTCTACAGTGCAACATATTTTAAATTAACGAAATTGCTGCAGGTTTACAGGCGATGCTGGAAGCGGATCGCCGGTGAGATTCAGGCGAGAGCGGCAGACAGCACTTCTGAGTTAATCTCCGAACCATCGGGAGTTCGGAAAATTCAAATAAGGGTCTGTGTGCAGTTTCGTGAACCAGGGTTTACTTCCATGCCCTGATTGAAGAGGGGGTTAAGAGAAAACCCAGAGATGCACGATGGGGATCAGACCAGATAAGTTTCATGCGATACTCCTCTCTGGAACAATGAGCATCAATGTATTTAGAATAATGCTGCAGTGGCTTAGAGTAATCCCAGGTGGGAATGAAAACAACAACAACAACAAATGTTTTGAAGGACCTATATTATTCTCCCTTGGAAATCGGACGTTTTGAGCACTAAAGTCCAGAATACCCGGAACATTCGGCGGGTCAGGCAAAATCTTAAAAAGCGGAATTAAAAAATTTCTGATCGTTACCTTAACATAGTGTGAAGGAACCGCGGCCAAGCGCAGTTGCAGAATATAAAATAAGGGAGCCAAGCGAAGCTCCTGGACGAAATAGGCAAACGGGAGCTGAGAAGACATAAGAACGGGAGAAATAAATTAAATCATGGGCTGATCGTACTCTTCCAGGCCTCCCAATCCCTTGCCTTCGATTGATTTCAGCGAGGTCACCCCTAATGCTGCTGAGGTCCGGTGAATAGATACCCAGTGCCAACAGACTCTCTTCATGTGACAATCCGTTCAGTTTCAGTGCTATGGGCACAGACACAGATAAGAACATCCCTTTAGAACAGGGATGAGGAGGACATTCTGCAGCGGAAATAAAGGATCTGTGGAATTCATTGTCATGGCTCGTTGTGGAGCCCATCCTATTGGGTTTATTTAAAGCGGAGGGTGACAGGTTCTTGATTAGTAAGGTTGTCAAAGGTGACGAGAAAACGCTAGGAGAATTGCATTGAGAGGGATAATGTATCTGTCATGATGGAATGGCGGAGAAACATCGATGAGCCGAATAGTATAATCTGTTTCTATGTCCTGCGGCATTGTGGCCAAGTTCGGTGACGAACTAATGGGGAATATTGTTTTTAATGACTCACATACCAACCTGTCTGGCGTCCCTGGGACAAAAGGCGGAGGCTCGGAAGTGATTGCTCCCAGAGATGGACTCCCAGAGAAACATGGCGCGACGAAGATGGGATTCGAACCCACGCGTGCAGCGCACAATGGATTAGCAGTCAATTGCCTTAACCGCTCGGCCACTTCTTGCTCTTGTGATTGGAGCTCCTGAATCTCTTCAGAGCAATTACAGACTCTGCTTCTGATTCACACATTTGTTTTCAGATTCTATGTCGATTTCCTTTGCTCTCTGTGATTACTATAATTCATGGACGTGGATAGGGAAAGTGTAGAGAGATTTGTGCCAACCACAGGAAACTTGGAAATAGCTAAACCAGGCACCTCCGGTGCTATGGACATGCTGTGGCAAAAGGCTCCATTCCGTGCTCCGCCACTCGGAGAACCCGTGACTGTTTTCTGTTGTACAATGAGATGAATCTATGTTGAATTAAATAAAATTTCAGTAGCTTTGTTGTCATATTGCTCGTTTTCAAGTGAACAGATGTTAAGGGAATTTGCCACCTGGCTCTAGAATGACGACTTTCCGTGTATTGGGCAAATGCAATAACTCGATAGTTACTGTATTACAGACACGCTGAAGGGCACCCCCGGCTGTGCGCAGCCGCAGATCCGAACACCCAATGCTTACACGACACAAACACATGGCTGTTCGGTTCTGGATTACCAAACCAACGGCTGAAATATCAAAAAGAAATCGAGTTCACTCTATCAATAATGTATTAAATGTGGTGGACCATATTCAATAATCCCAGTCCTAGAATATAACGCGACCATAAAAGACTGTGGTGTGGGCATTTTACAATTCCTTTCTGTGTGACAGAAAGAGAATATTGAATTTAAATGTACAGTCTAAAGCAGGAATGAATGGAGAGATATTAAGAACAATGATCGAATGTTCACCTGGGATAACAACACTGCATACCAGTAATTTTAGTTCGGTCAGGAAACCATTCTACACGTGGAAACTCCTGGCAGCAGTCAGCATGTTCCCCATTTTTTCCATTGGAATTTCCCACAGAATGCGGCCGTGTGGCCTAATGGATAAGGCGTCTGACTTCGGTGCTTGAATCGAAGTCATCATAAGATTGCAGGTTCGAGTCCTGTCACGGTCGTTTTGCCAGATTGGTGATTTTGGTTCCTTTCTGTCTCTCATTCTGCAACATGGTTGTCTCAGTTCCGCGTGGGGATTAATCGAAGTATACCACCTCAGTGGAAAATATAATTCCACGTCATTGTTATACGCATCACATAATATTATACGTCTAGTCTGTGAGGTATTTCTGCAAACACTTTCATAAACAATTCACTGGAGCTTCTCAGATGTTCCGGTGGAGCTGCTGCTGGGACGGTAAGTTTATTTCACATTCAGCTCTGTCTCCGAGCACACCTTTTCGGCGAGAATTCCCCACCCAGTACCGACGGTACATTCTCCTGTGTCCAACCCTCCACCTATTCTTGGACTCAGCGCGCTGTTTCTCTGCCTGCTCTGGGTATCTTCATCACTAATTGCCGACGGGGCATCTCCGCCTCAACATCAGGAATACACACTTCAAATCGAACCTTACCCGGTGTGAATGCACCTCCCCTCCAATCTGCCAACATCAGTGTCAAAGTTACAATCGATCCCACTGTCAAAGTGGTTGCTGTTGTAGATTGGCGGTCTGACCTCTGCGTCGGTGAGAGCAGGTGGTAATAGATGGTAACAGGACCTAGTTGAGTCATTACCTGTTCAGGTAAACACATTGGAAAGTTGATACCAACTCAGTGGAGACAAGTAAACCCCAACGTTAGGGGTTCTCTGTGCACATGGATGTTGTCTGCTCATAGCGTGTTGAAGGGCGTGCCGATGTAGAGTGCAATCAGCTAAATCTCTTTGCCGTGCTGCCCACTCAATCCGAGCAGGAACCAGGCCCGATCTGTTCTCAGGAGTGCTCAGCGCGAATTCCGCCCGTTCGCCTCGAGACGGCAGTATTTCCGCTAGCAGTTCCTTTCCCTCCATGTCACAGGAAGCTACGGCTTTGTCGGTCACTTGACCGATGGAAATTTACACTGTGGTTTGGGATTCATTATCGAACGTGCTGTGGTTCTGACGATACCGGAGATATAATGAAAAAAGAGAAATAAAAGGGAGGAAGAGTTTAGTAATCGGTAGGAAGTGAAGTTCGGGAGCTGCGTTCGCCGAAGGTTCTGTTGCCGTGCTCTGTCACTCCCGGATTCTAAACTAGTTTTATTCTACCTGCTGCCATGTTCTCTGATGAGCGCCAATTCTATAGTGTCAAGATGAAAAACACTGCGACTGCCTCCGGGAAGAACTTAGATATTATGTTTATCAATTAATGGAATAATTGACAGAAATAATTTACACTGATGAACTGTTGCTTGAACTTGGTCTTCGTTACCACGTAAATAAAAGTGTTTGTGCAGCAACTTAATGTCAGCAGCATCTCTCCGGAGTTGTTCTGTACGTTAGATGTGGGAATTCCGGGATATCTCCAGCGTTCCTGATATACACATCTGCTCCAGGGTGGGCAGTTGGTGGTCGCAGTGATCTGGTGTCTGGCACTCTGGTAGCATGGAAGAACAGAGAGATGAAGAGGACTGCGGTGGTGATGGAAGATGAAATAGTCAGAGGAACAGAGACTAGATTCTCTCGACTCGGTAGTGATACCTGGACGGTATGTTTCTCCGAGGCACAAGGGTCAGGGAAGTCTCTGATCGCTCCAAGGCATTCTCACGGGGGAGTGTGAGTAACCAGAAGCCGAGATACATCTGACCACCGGTAACATACACGGGGAAATAGGCACACACTGAAGAGAGATTTTATGGAGCTAGACAGAAAGCAGACAAACAAGACATTCAAGGTAGTTATATCTAGACCACTGCCTGTGCACTCGCCAGTGAAGGTAAGGATGGGATGATATGGCAGGTGCATGTGTGGCTGAAGAACTGGTGTAGGAGGGAGGGTTGGATTATCGGGATCTTTATTTTTAGGGAGACATCTGTGGAGGCCGGGTTATTTGATATATAAAAGGCAGAAATTGATAGATACTTGATTAATCGGGGCATGAAGGGTTACGAGAAGACAAGATTGGGCTGAGAGAGATCGGAGCAGACTCGATGATCCAACTGGCTTAGAGCTTTTTTCGTATATGTTACGGTCTTATTGTCTAAAACAGAGCTAGACCGGAAGGGTCAGTTGGGAGACAACCCGACAGGACACGTCTGATCGCAGAGTGTGAGCAGAGGATGGAAACCGGAGGGATTCGGCGAAAGGTATTTGCCGGGGAGGGAGTTGAGAGATGATTGCAGAACGCAGCAGAAATTGGACAAGGGGCATGGATAGCGAGGGTGGCACTTCACATTGGTTTAGAGCGGAACAAGTTTCAGGCTTGAGCGCGGCACTGGGTCATTTGTTCTCTCATGCAGCTGCATCCACTAGTTAAAGTGGAGACGGGTGCATACCTAAATGATGGAGGAGCTGTGGGCGATGGTGTCCGGCATAGGAGAGGAGCTGAGACATGGGAGGATTATCCATGGTCATGCAGATTGCCAGCGCTAATTTTAGGGGCCGTTTGGCCTCCTGTGCTTTGCTCTGCTGCGAGTACCGGAACAACCACAGGGTCGGTCCATTGCAGTTCGCAGGCAGCTCCGCGTCCCTCACTGTGTTAACGAGATGGGTGGACAGTCAATCTCCCAGAACTGCTACTCCTCCCTGAACTCTCAGTGATCAACCCTCCGACGCTCCACCCATTCCTCAGGGGGCCACTGCGCAGGATCGGAAAGGCTACAGAAAGTTGCAGTCTCAGCTAAATTGATGTCGGGCATTGTCCTCTCCAGCTCCAAAGGCATCTTCGACAGCCGATGATCAGAGATAGGGCATCGATCACTAGGTATGCCCATCACCCAGGACACGCCTCCCTTTATGAACTACGTATACATTGAAAAATACATAATTAATATTAATATATACTTCTCAATGTAATTTATTATTTTATAACTTTGTATTTTCTGTCTTAGTGACAAATGTCTAGATATGCGCCAGTGATATTAAACCTGATTCTGACATCCCCACCGTCAAACACACGACGCTCCCTCCCGGGACCCTCGGTATTCAGACTCTCCGAACTCATCCACATTCCCCGCCCCCCCCCCCCATCACCTCCACAGTCACGCCCAGCCACAGCTCCCTTCTCAGATCTGTTACTGATTACGTCTCCGAGCCCCTCGTCCACCCCAATCCTTTCTCTCTAAACAATTATCACCCACTCCGACAGCAACATCACCTCCAACGGTATCCACACCACGCCCCTCATCGAATGTCCCCTCTCCACACGCTGATTCTTAATATCACTGTTCTCTGATTCTCACACCTCCCATTCCAGATGTCACTGTCTCTCTGCAAGATACCGTTATGGGTTTGGTACTTCGCCCCGAGTAGATTGACAGCCATGCGAAAGGATGGAGGTGGTTAAGAGGGGGAATGTTGTGGGTATGGCGTCTGTCCAGTGATAGCTGGTAAGTCTGGCATTACCCCACGGACAGGTTATCCTCCTGTGCTCCGACTATCCGAGCCATCAACTCAGACCTATCTAACCTCACGGCATGTGATACCAATATGGTGGGAGAGACCATTTGGGCTGTAGGCCCACGTTAGTAATGTGACTGCTCGCATTTTCCCTGACGGTGTACCGCTCCGGTTCCACACGACCCTCCCCGCACCCCAGGCGGCGTCACTATCAGCTGACAGTTTTCCACAGAGTGGCTCAGTGTTGGAAGGGAAGAGGGGTGAGCTGTTAGTGTGGGTGTGTCAGCATGCTGTTTTCACTGCCCTAGGAGCTGGTTATTCCCGGTGGGGCTGAATGTACCTTCCCAATGAACAGTCGGATTTGACAGCAGCGAGCGTTTGACAAGAGATTCAGACCAAGTTAATGCAAACAGCGTTGGCTTTATTGATTCATGCAGTTAATTTGGGAAATGGTTATACCACCGCGGGACAGATGTCAGAAAGGCAGTGGGGTCAGTAGTGAGCTCCGAGAAGGAGCTGCCACAAGCCGTGGAAAAAGAAATATTAGAACCCCTGCTACCATCAGAGTACACGAGAGTGTTTACAGTTACATCAACACAGGAAGTGGATCATATCAAACATCCGCCGGCTGTTCTGCCCAGTATTTACACAGCTCTGGTGCCGAAAACACGTGCGGTCCGACAGAAGTGGCCCGTGTCTCTTGACTTTCCGCCATGGACTCGCATAAGAGACACAGACATCCACTCGAACCTCAGAAGTCAGTCTGGGATTCCTCGCGGTTTTGGACGTGTTCTCTATCGTACTGTTACGTCGGGAATGAAAGAGATCCCAGGAAACGTCCAATCTGTCTGGTAATCGTGACAAATCGAATCAGGCTGACAAGGTAATATCATTTCTGGGCCACATCGCATTACAAAGGTCAGACAGTCCTGTGTCAGCCGAAGGACGATAGTTGCCAACGTCCCAGAACTGGGTTCCCAATACAGCCACTCTGCGGCCCCTGTGAGAGTAGGTGATGATCCCACACGGGTTGGTCACGGGTACTCGATGTCTGGCATTACCCCATGGGTGAACAGGCCACTGCTGAGATTACTGAGTGACGATGTTGGGAGTGAATTAACAGTGGAGAACATGTAGAAAGCGGCGTTTAACAGGAAGCAAGCGGAGGATCCAAAGCGTCCTCGTTGGCCTCACGGGGCCGGGCAGTCGAATCCGCCGGTGGAAACGAACCATATCTCCTGGCTGAAAGATATAAAAGAGAGTTAAGGGGAATGTTCCTGAGTGTGGAAGAGCAGTCCCTTTACTGAAAGTATTGTTCTCTTCATCATAAAACCGGTCCCCTCCAAAGAAAAAAAAACAGCGGCGTCACAGAAGCAATGGGTGACTTATTGCTAGAATTTTCTAAGCTAGAAACTCCCGTGTCTGTAGTCTGACTTCCTACGCCCATGGGATTCTTTGTTTCCGCCCTCACAAGCAAAATCACATCCCTTCAATATTGTAGTGACCACAGGTGTACACAATCCTGCAGGTGAAGTCTAAACAACATGATGAACAGTTGTCAGGTGACCTCCCAACTCTGGGTGCCAATGATTTTACAGCTGCAGGGCAACGGGTCAGACATCTTCACCATCTCTCTGTCTGTGTTTCCAATCCCACCGATCCATCTACATTTATGCAGAGGGATCCATTGTATGTCACCTTTCAGCTATCTTACAATTTGAGACCGTGTCAGAACTCTTGTTTACCTGTTCAAAACACCTGATCAAATTTATGGAACGTGATTTTCCTTCTACAAAGACACCCTGGCTATGCTTAATCACTCCAACCTTTCCAAATAGAGGTGGACCCTGTATCCCAAAACCCGCTTCGGTACCTGCTTCGCCTCATGAACTGGAGGGAAACCTTGCAGACAGGTTTGATAGTGGTGGCAGGGAACGGAAACAGAATTCGGGAGGGGAATGGGATATGTCAGAGGAAAAAAACAGTGGCGTATTGGGACATTGTGAGAAAGGAGAGGCGGTGAACCTACAGACAGTAGGTTGGATTGTACTGCGCCTATTTTAATGCGAGAAGTGTGGGAACAAGGAAGCTGTATTTCGAGAGCAGCTCAGTACATGGAACTACGGAGTTATGGCCATAACTGATGCTTTGTTGTTACAAGGGCAGGAATCACTTCTGGATGTTCCAGTGCTTCTATGTTTCAAACGGGACTGGGGGAAAAGTGCAAGAGTCGGATAATCTCACAGCAGCACAAATGGAGGAGTCGTGATCGGATCATTCAGTGAGTCAATGTGGATGGAGGCAGAATCCGGAAGAGTAGATATGCTATTGGAAGTATGAAGTAGACGGACCAGTTAAATAGCCAAATAACGACTGAGGAACAATTCAGGAAATTAGTTTTGGAAATATGTAAGCATAAAGACGTTTATTATTGTGACATTAACTTCCCTTATATTGACTGGAACCTCCTTAGAGAAAAAGGTTTAGATTGCCAGAAACTGTTCGAGGAACACCTAAGTGGTTTCTACTCATTAATGCCAGTACATCTGAAGGAAACGCCATATTAGACCAATGAACCAGTGACCACAACTCCTATTCTTTACCCTGGCATTGAATGAGGATAGGAAGAGACGGTATTATAAATCAGTTGATTGGTGGGAGAGCGAATTACGATGCTATTAGTCAGGAAGTTGAAAACGTAAATTGGGAAGAGATATACAGAGGGTAATGCACAACTGAACTGTGGATTTTTTTTTAAGGAAGAGCTAGCATGTTCTTCTGGATAGGTTTGTCCCATTGAGACAGGGTCGGCAATGGTAGAGTAAAGGAGTCATGGTTGATAAGAGATAGTCCAGAGAGAGGAAGAAGCAGACTTAAGATTTAGGAAGAAGGGATCAGAGAGGTTTCAAATGAACTGCAAGTTAGCCAGGCAGGAGCTTAGAAACCCAAAGACCATTTACACCTATGTGAAGATCAGACGGATGACTGCGTAGGGCCGATCAGGAATAACAGAGGAAATATGCGCCTGAGGTCGGCCCAGATAGTGAAGGTCCTTAATGTATATTTTCTTTCAGTGTTCACAATTGAGAGAGAATTTTTTAAATGTATGATGTAGAAGAGGCTGATATGCTTGAACATATCGATGTTTTGAAGGAGGATGAGCTGAGATTTTCGAGAACATTAGGGTACATAAATTCCTATTGCCGGAGGGGCTGTATCCCAGTTTTCTACAGGAAGGGACGGAAGATACTGCTGCGCCTTCGATAATGACCTTTCTGTGTCATCTGGCTATTGCAATAGTATCACAGGATTGGACGTGGTTATTCGTTTGACCAAAGAAAGAAACAGGGAAAACGCTGGGAATTTCAGACCAGTAGGCCCAACGTACGTGCGGTCAAACTGTTGGAGGATATATTTCATCAGTATTTCTGGTCAGGTGAAGAACGATAGTCTGATCATGACTGAGAGATGGGCAGGACATGTCCCAGGAACGGAATCAAATTCTTAATTATTAGACAAAGCACACTGATGAAGAATTTAGGAAAACTTTCTCAGCGATGGGCGGCAGACAAACGTGGCTACTGTAGATAGAACTAGCTTACCCACAGAAAACAGAGTGTGGTAGCAGGTGGAGGATATTTCGCTTGGAGGTCGGTGACCAGTGGTGTTCCGCAGAAATCTGTTCGGGAAGCGGGTGATTAGGCTGTTCCATTTCCAGATGACATTTCGGGATAGTGTGGATTGTGATGTAGGTTCCAACAGGGCAATGAGGAATGCAAAGTTGGGCTGAGAATTGGCAAACTCTGAGCTCAATGTGGAAAAGTGTGAAGTGATACACTTTGCAAAGTCGAATTTGAATGCAAGATGCAGGGTTTATGACAGGTTCATTATCAGTGTGCAAGAACAGAGTCATCTTTAGTTTCACGCTCATAGACTCATCAAAGTTGACACGCAAGTTGAACAGGTTGTTATGAAACTGTATGAGATGTTGGCCTCAGTCGTCGAGGGGTTGAGTTCAAAGCCGCGAGTAATGTTGCCGCTCATTTAAACTTGGGATATTGTGCTCAATTCTGGTCGTCTCATTACAGGAAGTATGTAACAGCTTTCGAAGCTGAAAAACTGAGATTTACCAGTATGCTGCCTAGACTAGAGGGATATTCATATGAGGATAGGTTTAGCGAGCTATGGCTTTTCCTTTTAGAGCGAAGTGGGTGAAAGGCGACTGCATAGGGTTGTACAAGATAAACGGTATAGATCATGTGGATGGCCAAAGACATTTTTCCCAGTGTGGAAATAACTACCAAGAGATATAATTTTAAACAGGAGGAGGAGTATAGAAAACTGATACAGGACTTTGTGATATGGTGCAACTCAAACTACCTGCGTCTCAATATCACCAAGACCAAGGAGATGGTGGTGGACTTTAGGAGATGTAGGCCTCATATGGAACCAGTGATCATTAATGGAGAATGTGTGGAGCAGGTTAAGACCTACAAGTATCTGGGAGTACAGTTAGACGAGAAGCTAGACTGGACTGCCAACGCAGATGCCTTGTGCAGGAAGGCACAGAGTTGACTGTACTTCCTTAGAAGGTTGGCGTCATTCAATGTCTGCAGTGAGATGCTGAAGATGTTCTATAGGTCAGTTGTGGAGAGCGCCCTCTTCTTTGTGGTGGCGTGTTGGGGAGGCAGCATTACGAAGAGGAACGTCTTATGTCTTAATAAGCTGGTAAGGAAGGCGGGCTCTGTCGTGGGCAAAGTACTGGAGAGTATAACATCGGTAGCTGAGCGAAGGGCGCTGAGTAGGCTACGGTCAATTATGGAAAACCCTGAACATCCTCTACACTGCACCATCCAGAGACAGAGAAGCAGTTTCAGCGACAGGTTGCTATCGATGCAATGCTCCTCAGACAGGATGAAGAGATCAATACTCCCCAATGCCATTAGGCTTTACAATTCAACCGCCAGGAGTAAGATATGTTAAAGTGCCGGGGTTGATTGTATTTAATGTATTTAAGTAAACTACTTAAGAACTTTTTAAAAGCTATTATTAATGCTTTTTGAGAGAGTGATTTAGATGCATATCGTATGTTTACTGAGTTAAGTATTGTATGTAATTAGTTTTGCTACAACAAGTGTATGGGACATTGGAAAAAATGTTGAATTTCCCCATGGGGATGAATAAAGTATCTATCTATCTATCTATCTATCTGTCTATCTATCTATCTATCTATCTATCTATCTATCTATCTATCTATCTATCTATCTATCTATCTATCTATCTATCTATCTATCTATCTATCTATCGATCTATTTAGACGGTGGGTGTCTGGAACGCGGTGTCAGGAGTTCGGTAAGAGACATAGCTATCAGGTACATTTAAGAAACTCTTAGACAAATGGATAATAGAAAAAAAAAGACGGCTCTGTAGGAACGAAGGTCTTGAGTCGGCAATAATCAAGGATAAAGTGCGAACATAGAGGTCTAGTGTTCTATATTTTCTGTTCCTGACCGACCGTCAGCGGGTGAACACACCTGATACTGCAGCGTCTCTGATTCATTAACTGACCCAATCACAGTCACAACATTCCCCTGTACTTACCCATGCAGCAAACGACTAAACACCACTCGCTCCCTAATCGTGGATGTGGAAAAAACAAATAAAGAATTAGAGACCGCACATCAACCATTTAACTGTGACCAACTCTTCCCTTATCACTGCCACCCGACGGCTGAACCCTTCCAAAGATGCTCAGCGGCAGCGCCGGGATACCAGCCCACCTTCCCTCTGGGCACACTGACCCCTTAGAAGTCAACATCAATTTCAACAATCCCACCAAGTTCCTTCCCTCTTGATGCCGGAACCGGAGAGTTCTCTGGAACACTGACCGAGCATCTCTCTTGGGACACACAGTGCAGCCTTTCACGTCGTTTCACCCCTCGGAGGAGCAGTGTGATAAGTGAGCCTTCTATCTGACAGCGCCAGAGCATTCCCACCATTCCGTAGGGACGGACACCCATCTGATACTGCAGCGGCTCTGGTTCGTTTACCACCCCGCTCGCACACAGAACATTCCACATCCATTTACACTCTTTTACCTAAAGCTACAGACCTGTTTCAAGGACAAGATGAAGGTATAAAATTAGCGAGAGCCTCTCCACTCAACGATAGATGTAGTTTTGAAGAATGAGCTGGAAAACCATGGACCATTGAACGGCCTGGATAGAGTAGCTGGAGAGAGGACGTTTACTATGGGGGATTGGGGATTGGAGCGGAGTGCGTAGCCTAAGTGAGGATGAAGAATTCCTTTCGCTGGAACATAGAAGATAGAATAGTACAGAACAGTGCAGACCCTTCGGCCGCAATGTTGTTGTCGACTCTTAAACCCTGCCTCCCATATAACCCCCCACCTTAATAGAACATGCTGTAGTACAGCACAGCACATGAGGATCAGAAGATGCTGAATTTGAAGAATTCATTGCCATGGATGTGGAGGCCATGTTTGTGATTTTATTTAAGCAGGAGTTTGATGGGCTTTTGATTCGTAAAGGTAACAAAGTACAGAGATTAAAACAGGAGAAATGAGGCAAGCAGGATAACAAATGAGGCAAGATAACATGGTGGAGAGTCTCGATGGGCCGAATGGTTCAATACTTCTCCCACATCTCATGATCTTATCGAAAACTAATTATAAATCATCCGTGTACCGCTACCTGCTGATGAGATTTTTGAATCATTATTGAGGGTGAAACTTTGGAATATCTTGTGATAAAACAGTCTCAGGCCAGCAGTGTTTTGTACAGGGGAGATCTTGACTGAGAAATCTGTCCGGAAAATTTGAAAAGCTTAAGAATTTATTGCAGGGTTCTGTAATCAAACTGCGTTCGGGCATTCACTTTTAGATTCGACCACCGCTGTTCAAACGGTCTCCTCCCTATGGAAGAGCAGCGTGAGGAGAGGGACATCACCCCCGGACAGTTTCCACCCCTCTGTCGGCGTGAGTGCCCTAATGATAAATTCCCTCTGATTTATTTTTCGCCTCGTTCACTGAGACAATGTTCCACATGCATGTACTCGCCAATTCCGAGCCTTTGGCCGCTGATTGTTTTTTGGTGCCAGAATCTGAAGAAGCCTCAGTCGTGTGCAGCGAGGTGAACCCAGAGACGTGGTTCACTGCTCGCTCAGCAGGACGTACACAATGCCACCTCGCACAACACGGAGATTCATGGTGCCTTCATGCGAGGTGTTGTCTTTAGATGTGATAATGGTCTGAATCTGACAGTACATAATGTAGTTTTGCAGGAAGGCGGGACAACGATGCGGGCTACCTGTGTCTGGGCGTACAAAACGGGACACTGCATGGTGGCTTTGCTTTACACATTCCGTTGGCTTGGAAGACCAGAAATTACATTCAGATTTTTTTCTCGGGAAGAGAGGCTGGTGGCTAACCTGGGTGAAATTTTGTGTTTCATTTTCCGGTGCTGTATCTACATGGGGTTTAAGACGTTTGCTATTGGTGACGTGGTGGGAGTGATGGATTCACCCTCGGAGTAAGTGTTCCTTACACCACGGGAGTGTTGTTGTCGTCTATGGAGACATTCTGCTGTCATTGGATTTCGGGAAACTGTGGGTTCGGATGAGGAAGCTGTGCGCATGATAATGTTGGCTCCGGAAACATGGTGACACCTGCGGGCTGTCCCCAGCACATTCTCGAAAAGTGTTGAATAGGCTGCCGGGTAATCTTCCTTCTAGAAAACACTTGTGGGAGAAGATCCTCAGCCCTTTAGCCACTGATCACACAAAAGAGCAAATAAACCTGTCGCTTTATGACCTACCCCAAGCAGGAATACACAAAGAAGTTGGAATTGTTGACATGGACATTCTGCTCAGTGAGTGTGCGGTTGAAATCACCTGCGTCGGTAAAGAGAAACCCACGGATAAACCTGGCGAACACATCCATCATTGGGAAACGAGTGATGAACAGCTGAAAGATGCAAACACCGTAAAATAGGAACAGGGAATTTCCGATTCACCAGCCCCCCCCCCCCCCCACCTCTCTCGACCTTGTTCTTCCATTCAATCAGGTGTCAGTTCATATCTGAGATCATTTTGCAGTTCCACTCGCCGCCCAGCTTCTGGACCTGCAATGCTTTCCCCTGCAGTCTCTACACCTCCTGTCCCTTTAATATCCAGCGACATAAACAATTGGTTGGAAACACACCCACCATGGCTAACTGTTCAGATTCACATACATTGATGTATCATAAACTTCCTCGCCTTCTTTCAGACCAGCCTGTCGTTTCCTCAAAGAATACCTACATATTTGTCAGGCATGATTTCCCGTTAAGTTCAGCTTGCTATGCTAGTCCTTTTGTACCGTGTGCATTTAATTACCCCCAAAACTGTTCCTTCATAATCGACACCAACAGCGTCTTGAAGTGCTGAATCCATACCCTCCTGGAAAACAACCATCAGACAGTTCTACAGGACTCATTCCTGAACACCTGCCCATCTAAAGATTGGGGGGGGGGGGGAAAGTGGTCGGACACAATACAACGTATTGTCAGCTTTCATCTGGTACTCACTCGTGGGTTGGTTGGTGTTGGAGGATTGTCCCAGAGCTCTTCGGGAAGCATCACGTAGATTGCAAGCACTCTAATCCCGGACAGTGAAATGAGAACTTGTCCAGTCAATTGGATCTTCATCCCTAAGAGTGTTGTAGAATATTATATTACTTCATACATTTCTTTGGAAACACTAATATACTTAAGCGTTAGTATCAATTTAAAACACTACGTTCTGCGATGTTGAGACGACATTAGAACCTATTTTAAGATCAATCTGATTCCTCACTCCCACACAGACCTCCATATGCTTATCGAGGAGTTTCCTAAGTGATCCAGTGTGTCTGCCTCTGACAGCACCCCGGGAAATACACCACACGCCTTCTCAATAACCATGTCAATTTCTGCTACAGGTTTAATGGATCTATGGTGTGGATCCCAAATTTCCTTCTGCAAGCTAACTTCACTGTTGTCGGGCTTGAACAACACCTGTCATTTGACAGCCCACCGTCATATCCTGTCATTGTTCTACTGCAGCCTACAGCAATCCTCTACATTATCTCCAAGTCAGCAAAGCTTCTTGTCATCTGCAAGCTTAATATCGCAACTTGCACTGCCTCATCCAGTTCATTCTTAGTCATGGAGTCATCGAGTCATAGAAAGAGAACAGCGCAGAAGTGGCCATTCGGCCTATCTGCTCCGTGCTGAACGTGTTCAATTGCCTGCTATCATCGAGTAGCAACATGACCTTAACCCTTTATACCTCTCCATTCTATGTAAGTATCCAAACTTCGCTTAAACTTTGAAGACTAGCTCGCATGCACCACTTCTGCTGTCAGGTCAATAAACATTGCGATAACCTTTGAGTGAAGACGGATCCCATCAAACTTTTCACCTTTCACCCTTAACCTCTGCTTGTATTCCCACCTAGCCTCAGTGGAAAACGCCTGAATGGTTCAACTTATCTACACCCATCATAATTTTTAAACTTTTATGAAATTTCCTCTAAATATTCTCTATTCTAGGGTTTAAAGCCCTAAGTAATTCAATATTCCCTTATAGCTACGGTCCTCAAGACCCAGGAATTCCCTTAAAATTTCTTCTGTCCTCTTTGAAACTTGTTTATGTCTCAGTTTCGGCAACTCAAACATAACTCCCCATCTCATTTACTCAATATTTCCATTTATTAAGACCAACGTACAAATATCTTTCATTACTACCAAATCAACCTGTGACGCTACTTTCAATCAATTATGGACCTGCACTCCCAGATCCCTTTATTTTGCAGCACTCCTCAGTACCCTGTCTTTCACTGTTCAAGATCTACCGTGGTTGGTCTGGCCGAAGTGAAAAACCTCGCACTTGACTGAATTAAATTCCATCTGCCGTTTTAAACACAATTTTCCAGCTCGCTCAAATCCCGCTGCAGGCCATGACAGTATTCCTCACTGTCTACTACATTCCCGATCTTAGTGTGGTCCCTGAATTTTACGAATTGATTATCATTCAGATCCATTAGATAGATGGCAAACAACAACGGATACGGCATCAATCCCTACGGCTCTCTACTAGTCACAGGTCTCCAGCCAGAGACGCGACAATGTACTTCGCTGCTCCACAAAGCCAGTGTCTAATTCAAATTACTACCTAATCTTGAATGCATCGAAACTTCTTGGCCAAACGCCCACGCGGGCCCTTCTCAACTGGAATACTGAAATCCATGTATACAATGTACATAGCCTTGCTTTCATCAGTTTTAGTGGTAACGGCCTCGATGTCAAAACAAATACTTAAGCATCCAGTATCCATTATCATCTGAATACCTTCAACTAATTTTACCACTATTAATACTGATAGTTTCCTGCTTTATGATGACAGCAACAACATAACCTATACTCCAGTCATACGTATCATCTGCTACTGCTGACTATCTCTTCTAACACGCCGGTGATGTTTCCACTTGCATCCCTAAGTTGCGACAGGGCAACAAACACGTCCTCCTCTGTGAAGATGTTGCCGCTTTGCCTCAGCAGACTCTGCAGCCGTCTGCTGACTAAATACAGATGAAAAAGAAAATTCATTTGTGATCTCCGCAGTTCTTTTGACTCCACACATGGAATAACAGTAAGATTTTTTTTCAGAGGACGAAGCTTCGTTCTTTGCAATGCTTTTGCTCTTAACATATACATAGTATCCCTGATCATTCCCATTTACCTGTCTGTTGGGAAAACTCATGCCTTCCATTGGCGCTCCTGATCCCTTTTTAAGTGTTCCATTGCATTAAGGACACACAATAAATACATATGCTGTTCCTACTTGCTTATATATGATATACATCTCCAGTTGTTCCCACCCAGCGCCTCCACATCTCTAGATAACCACGATTTTCTACACTTGCATTTTTACCTTTTACGTACAAGCATTGCACTCTCATAACGACAATTTTCAAAGCCTCCAACTTATCAAATACATATGTGTCTGCAACAGCCGGCCCCAGTTGACCGACGACAGATTATTTCAGATTCCATTAAAATTATGACGATTAATGAAGAGGAAGTACTGGAGCATTTAAGGAATATAAAAGTGGATAAAACTCCAGTTCCTGACAGGATATAACCTAGGACCATGAGGGAAGTTAGTGCAGAAATAGCAGGGGCTCTAACAGAAATATTTTAAATGTCATTAGAAACGGGGATGATGCCGAAGGATTGGTGTATTTCCCATGTGGTTCCATTTCTTAAAAAGGGTTCTAAGAGTAAACCTAGCAATTATAGTCCTGTCAGTTTGACGTCAGTGGTGGGTAAATTAATGGAAAGTATTCTTAGAGATTGCATATATAATTATCTGGATAGACAGGGTCTAATTAGGAACAGTCAGCATGGATTTGTGCGTGAAAGGTCATGTTTGACAAACCTTATTGAATTTTTTGAAGAGGTTACGAGGAAGGTTGACGAAGGTAAAGCAGTGGATGTTGTCTATATCGACTTCAGTAAGGCCTTTGACAAGGATCCGCACGGAAGGTTAGTTAGGAAGGTTCAATCGTTAGGTATTAATATTGAAGTAGTAAAATGGATTCAGCAGTGGCTGGATGGGAGAAGCCAGAGAATAGTGTTGGATAACTGTTTGTTGGATAGGAGGTCGGTGACTAGTGGTGTGCCTCAGGGGTCTGTACTGGATCAAAAGTTGTTTGTCATATACGTTAATGATCTGGATGATGGGGTGGTAAATTGAATTAGTAAGCATGCAGATGATACTAAGGCAGGTGGCGTTGTGGATAATGAAGTAGATTTTCAAAGCCTGCAGAGAGATTTAGGCCAGTTAGAAGAGTGGGCTGAACGACGGCAGATGGAGTTTAATGCTGATGGGTGTGAGGTGCTACATATTGGTAGGAATAATCCAAATAGGACATACATGGTAAATGGTAGGGCATTGTCGAATGCAGTAGAACAGAGTGATCTAGGAATAAAGCTGCATAGTTCCCTGAAGGTGGAATCACATGTGGATAGGATGGTGAAGAAAGCTTTTGGTAAGTTAGCCTTTATAAATCAGAGCATTGAGTATAGGAGTTGTGATGTTATGTTAAAATTGTACAAGGCATTGGTAAGGCTGAATTTGTAGTATTGTGTACAGTTCTGGTCACCGAATTATAGGAAAGATATCAACAAAATAGAAAGAGTATAGAGAAGATTTACTAGAATGTTGCCTGGGTTTCAGCACTGAAGTTACAGGGAAAGTTTGAATGTTAGGTCTTTATTCTTTTGAGTGTAGCAGGTTGAGTGGGTACTTGATAGAGGTAATTAAAATTATGAGGGTGATAGAGTTGACGTGGATAAGCTTTTTCCATTTCGAGTAAGGAAGATTCAAACAACAGGACATGAGTTGAGAGTTAGTGGGCAAACGTTTAAGAGTAACACGAGGGGGAATTTCTTTACTCAGAGCGTGTTAGCGATGTGGAATGAGTTTCCAGTAGAAGTGGTAGAGGCAGGTTCAGTTTTGTCATTTAAAGTAAAATTGGATAGGGTTATGGACAGGAAAGGAATGGAGGGTTATGGGCTGAGTGCGGGGCCGTGGTACTAGGTGAGAATAAGAGTTCATCACGGACTAGAAGTGCCGAGAAGGCCTATATGGTTAAAATTGTGCATTCTCCTACCTTCCGAATTCTTCCATCTGAAATAGTGGTGCAGGGGTACCACATCCACTAAAACAACACGGAACTCCCTGGCATATATTCCAACCCAGACCGATTCTTCGTAACGGCGGAACTGTTGACAGAGGATGGAGTTCGTACTGTAAGGAGTTGTAAGAAGAGTTCGGTGATGTGTGTTTGGGATTGAGGAGCAAGGATAGCATGCGACGAGGCGGAACAATGTGAGCATAGCAACAGATAGAATATCATGGCACAAGTAAGGGCTTAAAGTGGCACCAGTACCTCTGAACAGTTACACTCGGTACTCTGCACAAGCATCAATAGTCCCTTCGTCGACGGAAGGTACCCTGGCAAGGCGGCAGCCTGCTGTTACAACCAATGTAGAGTTTTATAACACTCGCAAATGTGTTCAATTCCCCGCCGTCCTCTTCATCATTCTCGGTTGTAAAGAATTCTCCGTTCTCCCCGTGATCTCGTGGGTTTCCTCCGGGTGCTGTGGTGTCCTCCCATATCACAAGGACATATTGTTATGGATAGTCATTTGTGGGCAAGATATGTTGGTACCCGAAGCATGCCAATTCTTGCGAACTACCGGAGCACATCCTCAGAATGTGTTGGGTGCAAATGAAAATGACGGATTTACTGTATGTAACAATGTACCTGTGTCAAATCGAACATAGAACAGAAATCGAACTTCTACATAGAGAAGTAGAGGAACAGGCATTTCGGCCTACAGTACTGTGCCCAGTCAATTAAATTGGTAATTGACTGACAAACCAAAGCAATTCCCTCTCTCTTCACATTGTCCAGACCCTAACATGTTCCTTCATGTGCCTATCTGAACGTCTCAGAAAAATCTCTAATGTATCTATCTCCACCAACATGAAAGGAATGAAAGGGTTAACATGTGAGACAGGTCCGACAGCTCTTGGGCTGTATTTTCTGGACTTCAGGAGTATGAAGGGGGAGCTCGTAGAAACATTTAGAATGTTAAATGACCAGAACAGAGTAGATATGGCAAAGTTATTTCCCTCGATAGTGGATTCTAGGAAAGTTTGGCATGACTTCAGATTTGTAGGACGTAGTTTTTGAAATATAATGCGGAGAAACTACTGGAGCCAATGGTGGTAAATCTGTGGAATTTGTGACCACAAGCGGCTGTAGAGGCAAAGGTATTGGGTGTATTTAGGGCAGAGATAGATAGGTTCTTGATTAGCCAGGTCATCAAAGAGTATAGGGTGAAAGTACGGCAGTGGGGATGACTGGAAGAATTGGATCAGCCCATGTTTGAATGGCGGAGCAGTTTCGATGGATTGGCCTACTTCTGCTCCTATATTTTATTGCCTTATGGTCTAACAACACAGGTCGCACACTCCGAGCATTCAGCGCATACGGGGTGAAAAACCTTGTCCGTACAATCTCATGAAGACCTAGAGAAATACATCACAAGCACTTCAGCACATCTAATCCATGCAATGACCATTTAAACTGCTACTCCAATCGACCTGCACCGAGACCAATGACTTCCATACCCCGATCATCCATGTAACAATCCAAACTTCTTTTAAACGTTCAGATTGAGTTTTCATGCCTCAGTTGTGCTGGTCGCTCATTCCGCACTCTCACGATCTTCTGAGTGAAGAGGTTTCCCCTCATGTTCCTTTTAAACTTTTCAACTTTCACACTCGACCCAGGATACTGGTTGCAGTCCCACGCAACCCCAGTGGGAAAAGCCTGGTTGTATTGCTCCAATGTACATCACTCGTAATGTTGTAAACATCTTTCAACACCACTCTCAATCTTCTATCTTCTAAGAAGTACTGACCAAACCTTTTCAATATTTCCTTATAGTGCAATATCTTTGTAAATTTTCACTGTACTCTTTCAATCGTATTTACACCTTTCCTGTATGTAGGTGAACACAATTACAGCCTATACTCTAAGTTGGGATTTACCAACGTCTGAAACACCTCTGAATGATCTTTATTGCCGTTATACAGAGGTACAAAGAAACTCTGTTTAGCTTCCTCTCAGGCAATTAAATAAAGTGGTAAGTAAAAAGAAGACAGTAATAAAAAAAGTATTAAATAGATAAGTAGCAAAAA
Organism: Hemitrygon akajei; assembly: GCF_048418815.1. NCBI lineage: Eukaryota > Metazoa > Chordata > Chondrichthyes > Myliobatiformes > Dasyatidae > Hemitrygon > Hemitrygon akajei. The sequence continues at coordinate 2,593,307 of NW_027331935.1, forward strand.
ATAAGTCGCAGCAGCACCAGAATATCATAGTAATGCACAATGTGCAAGTATTTGAATCCTTGTGTATGCATGTGTGTGCTCACAGTTTCAATCATTGTTCTGTGGGAATGGTGTGATGGAGGCCACAGCTCTGGCAGAAGCTGTTTCTCAGTCTATTTGACACAACATCTCATCTCCTGTACTCAATACATTAATTAATGAAGGTCAATGTGTTGATCGGTTCCACCACGACCCCATCTACACATGGCGACACTTTCAACGAATTATTCACCGTATTCCAGATCACTTTGTTCTACCACACTCTTCAGTGTTCTGATGTTCACCGTGTGAGACGTATTGTGTTTAGTCCTGTCAAAGTGTAAAGCCTCGCACTTCTCTGCATTAAGTTCTTCCTGACATATTTAGACCATTTTGCCAGCAGGTGCATATCCCACTGGAAGCCAAGACAGTCTTTCTCGCTGTCCACTATATCCCCCGACATGGTGTCATCGGTATTTTGCTGATCCAGTTAACCACATTATCATCAGTCGCATTGATATATATGGATGAAAACAACAAAGAACACAGCACAGTCTATAACACATCGATACTCCACGGCCCCAGTCTGAGAGACAACCATCTACTGCCACTACTGGTTTCTCCCACAGAGCTTCTCCTATAATGCCTTGCCTTCATCCATTTCCCTGGTAACTTCCTCGAAAAACTCTATAACCTCGTTAGAAATAATGTACCAGGCACAAGGCCATGCCGATGGTACTTAATTAGTCAACGTCTATCCAACTACTTCTACATCAGGTCCCTTGGAATAATTTCCAGTAACGTTTCATCAAGTAATGTCAGAAATTCCGGCCTATAATTTCGTGGTTTATGTTAAAAGCCTTAAAAACAGCGGAATAACATTGGCTATCCTCCCATCCTCTGATATCTCTCCATTTGCAAAGGATGTTTTAAATGTTTCTGCTCAGGCCCAAGCAATATCTGAGCTATCTGCCTGTGGCGTCCAAGGGAACACATTGTTAGGTCCTGGGTATTTATCCACACTGGTATGCCTCAGGTTAGAAAATACCTCTTCATATGTAATCTGTGCAGAATTCATGATGTTTCTGCAGCTTTACCTCACTTCCATAGAATCCGTGTACACAGCTTTAGGAAGGAATAAATGCATAAAAAGGTACTTAAGATCTCCATCATCTGTCTTGGGTCCACACATGGATTCTAATCTCCCAGAGTAAAATTTTGGCCCTTGGCAATCTCTTTGTTCTTAACATTTCTGTATAATCACTTAGGATTCACCTTGTCTGCTCGTTCTGCCTACGTTTAGCCCTCCTGAATCATTTCTCAAATGTGTTCTTGTAATTCCTATGCTCCATAATCACCTCATTGGTTCCTACCTGGCCATACCTGTGACGTACATTCTTCTCTTTTTCCTAATCAAGGCATCAATAACTTTTGAAAATGAAGTTTCCCTACACTTGTTGCCCTTGCCTATTGTGCTGACAAGCACACAGAAGTTCTGTATTCTTAACATGTTGTTTTTGAAGTCCTTCCACGTACAAACAAAAAACATCGCAATTGACGGCCTCCTACATACTTCTTTGCTATTACCGCCTCTCAAGTAAAACACATGCTAGCGTTCGTTCTCAAAACTTTAAACCTTTACTGACATCGCCTCAGCTACCGCCGCTGCAAAGAAAACATTCCGAGTGTGCGCAGGTTCTTACCAGAGCACGGGCCCACTAATTCAGTAAACATCCTTGTAAAGCTCCTTTGTAATCTCTCCAAATGGCACATCGTACATATCGTCTTTAATTTACCCTTCAGCCTTCCCTCCCAGGGGGCGGAGGGGCCAGGGTGGGAAGTCAGCTGGCTGCCATTCTCCAGCTACGTCTGACTCCCCGGTGCTGAGGGATAATCAGCTCCATAGTTCAGAACCAATGACGGAGGAGCGGAGACAATTCGTCCCTACGGCCTGAGGAAGGATGACGTGGACGGGGATCTGCACGTGGCGGAAAGGATGTGGTTGAAGGAGAGAAGGGACGTCCGGGGGAAGGAGGAAGCGAAAGGTAATAGTCAGCGATCACATTACCTCATAATCCGCAGTGGTGCAGAGGACATCATATCCCAAGCAACGACTGGAAGCAAAAACACAATGAGAGAATCAGAAACACAATAGACAATGCAAACAAGCATCCCACACATTCCACAAAACTGTGGATTCTCTGATGTGTGCCATCAGAAGAGAAGGGCTCTCAGATCCAACCCGATAGTGTAACAAGGTATGACGTTAAGAGAGCCGTGTGCTAAACATGTGGGATGCTATCTGGTGGGAAGCTGGTTTGCAGAAGGACGCCATGTTGGAGAGGAGCGTAATGTATTTTTTGAAAGGAGCTCGGTTCGTAGCTCTCATATTGTATATTGCCGAGTGTCTACCGTTACATATGTGGCTCGGTACAAATGTTTAATCCAACTACTCAGGGAGGTTCGTCCAGAAAAACTGAAGAAGGAGGGAGGCAAGGCAGGCAGCGCCTGGTCGGAGGCGGGGCAGGGCACGGAGGCAGCACTGGGCAGGGATACAAGGGATTGGGACACAGCGGCAGATGTGCGACTGCAGAAGGAAAGGAATTTTGCTCATGTCTTACCCTTTGCTCAAGCCTTCCACGCTGGTCAACGAGGCGACAAGCAGAAACACAGGCAGCATGGTTACCCTATGAGAAGCAGAAACAGTCACTATCCAGTATTTGCCACAGACATAAGGCCATTCACAGGGTTATACTACAAACAGCCCATCGGCCCGCCGAGCCAGTTCTAGTACTCAACATCATTGTATTGAGGAATAATTCGTACATTGGCTACAATGCCACAATTTTAATTGGTTCACCTCGATACTGAGGATGCAGTGCCAGAGTATCTCTATCCAACCACTATCCCTCCCACTCCGCCGCAGCGCAGTCTAGTTTGCATCCTCGCCACCAGCAGAGCTAGCCCTAGTTGTTTCCGGTCACTTTACTATCCTGGTGAGCCTCTCAACCCGCCTCTTAAATCTATATTAGTTCATATTGAAACATGGGATAACGTTCCCACTGTGTGAACAATCCATACCCTCCATTGCTTAGAACACATCAGGTAGACTCCTCCGCGCCAGGAAAATACAGAAAGCCTGCAGAGTTTCTGTTAGAGAGATGCGGAAGGAGGAGATGCGATAGAATAAGCGGGAGAGGAAAAGTGATTAAGTGGAAGTGGACGAACACGGTAAGAAAGGTGTAAGAGCGGGTTGAGGGCCGGGCTGGTCGGACACAAGGAGAGAGTTTGGTGCAGAGTGTAAAAATAAGCTTTGCACTGTACCTCGTACAAGAGATAAACCAATTCAGTCAAATCTCAACCGAGCAGAGATATTTCATTTCTAAAGCGCCTTCCCACCTCAGCAGCCCAGACCAACTTGCGTTTCTCTCCTTCCTCAGTTCTAATGAAATGTACTTCATCTAATGTCGCTCCCCTTCCTTCCCCGACAGCTCATGTCTGCCCTAAGTATTCATTCACTACAATTTACAATTTTTCAGTCTCAGGCTGTGCAGTTGGAACAGAACAAGGAATTGCACCGAATATGTCAACGATGATACACTTCATTCTGAGATTGATTGCCAATGTCATCCCCAGATGATGGAGCAGGTCCCTGATTCAAAACATCTGAGACAGGGACAACATCCTCGCTGACTCCATGCTGCTGAGACTTTGCCCATTGGTGCGTGTCTATCTGCCTATCCACTGACCTATCGATTCATTGTTTTACCAATCTGTTGGTCTATCTGCCTGATCCGTATGGATAGGAGCGGGGGTGGGGAGGGAGAGAGGAGCTATACCTCGTTCAACCCTTCTGGATGCAAAAGCGCCATCCCCTTCTCTGGATATCTCCCTCACTGCCGCATATACTCTCAGAATGAGCCTTTTAATTCGAGTGGTCATCCATTTTAATTCCACTTCCCATTCCCATTGCGGAGTCCATTCATAGCCTCCACCTCTGTCGTGATGAGGGCACATTTAGGATGTAGGAACAGCATCTTATATTCTTTTTGGGTGGCCTCCAAACTGATGAACTCAACATCGATTTTTCAAACTTCCAGTATTGCCTTCCAATCCGCCGACCCCATGATCTCCTTTCTATGACCAACCTCCTTTTTCCTCTCTCAACATATCTCCTTGACCCCCCATCGCCTTCGTCTGGTGCTCCTCTCTATTTTTTCTGTCTGATATGGTCCTCTTTCTCTTTCACCTTCCAAGCTATTTACTTCATCCCCACCCCCTACAGGTTTCACCTAACACCTGTTTCCCTCTCCCACCCGGCACCTTTTAAATCTACTCCTCAGCTGTTATTTTTCTCCAGTCCTGCTGAAGTGTTTCAGCCCGAAACTCAGACTGTACTTCTTTTTTCATTGATGCTGTTGGCCTGCTGAGATTCTCAAGCATTTTTTTTTTGTGATTTTGATTCTGATTACCAATAAAGGAGAGACCCGTTTTCCTCCCTCGGGAATCTTCACCAAAGCTGTCCAGAATACAGCGGATACATTAGCAAAAAAAAAAAAACGCGCACAATTGGACGCTTGTGTTGTCAACCTGCCGGAGGAAAGTACCAGCCTTAGACTGGGCCAGCGTCTGTTCCCCTAGGATTATTTTTCATCTCTGCGTATGGTGCAACAGTTCCTCAAACTGGGCATCACCGCCAACATATCTCTTTTCGTTTAATAATGACTCTGTCTTCTGTACGAAAGTAGATACCCTTATAATAATCCACAGGATTTTCCATTGCCACCTTCCCACACACTCAGCCGCTCCATATCCCCTTTCATCAGCCCACGCCCTGCCCTTCACTCATACCGTCACACTGGTGAGTGTGGTCAGAAACCTTGGTAATAGAAGCTGTGACACCCCTCAGTTCATGGGCTGACGTCGCTGTGACCTGAGCACCACTGACCGTGATTTCAGTCTTCCCATAAACTGCGCACATCACAGAGATGCATGTAGACCCAGTGATCCTGGTGTAATTATTAACCGAGCCCCAGGTTCAACCTGACAAACATCTCCGGCACGCTGATTTGTCTGATACAGAGTCTCTTTGGATGGGATGAAGATGATATTGGAGGGTAACGTTCCAGGTGGATACATATATTCCAGTAGAAACGGAGGGCTGTGTGCGGGGTATTGCATAATGGGGACAGAGATGGAGGGACAAATGGCGGGGAGAGACAGAAAGAAAAAGAGATGAAATTGTAAGACGGATGCTGGAGGAAGTAGGAGAGAAAGGAGCCGGAACCGAGATAGAGAGGTAGAAGACGGTGTGAGTAAGAGAGAGAAAGAGAGGACAGAGAGACATAGAGAGAGAGGGGGACGGAGAGGGGGGTGAGAGAGAGAGAGAGAGAGAGAGAGAGAGAGAGAGAGAGAGAGAGAGAGAGAGAGAGAGAGAGAGAGAGAGAGAGAGAGAGAGAGAGAGAGAGAGAAAAAACACGATACGTACAGCATAATCACTTGTCTACTGCCAGACGCTAAGTGCTACGGCTTACCTCAGTGTCGACTTGCTGTACTGGGTGTGCGCTTGTCCAGAGCCTCTATATATGGAGGAATGTGACGTGCTGTTGCTATCCAGAACAGCCAATGCAGGAGAAGAAAAAACAACTCGTGATTTTAAGTATTCCAACCGCAAGTATTGCATCATCGAATGGAGCGACATTGTGCAAACCGAAGCTCATTAATTAACTAGGACACCACATCAATATCACAAACATGAGCGGATCCAGACAGCAGCTGAACCCGCCACCTACTTTGCCTACTGTGAGGACAGGATGTGAGACACCTCACAGTTTTCCACAAAGCTTCCAAATTAACCTGAGTCACTTAAGCAAATGAGAGAAGGCATCAACATCGTTAGAGTCCCAGGTTGGTCGTCATTGCTTTTCCGCTGCACCTGTTCTGTTGTCCAGGTAATGACGCTCAGTGTCTGTTATTGGAGTAGAGTCCAGGGTAGAACTGTCCATCCACAGGTCGGATCCAGTGGCAAGAGTTGAGGAAACGACCTCAGATAAAAGCCCTCCGTGCAGCAATGCCGACTACGAAACTGTGCGCTCATGTAGACTCACGGTAAAGAATGACCCCGGCATGTTCGACCCCACAAGAGACGGTGGCGCAGGTTCCCCATGCGTTTCAAAATAAACCAAAGCATTTTTCCCGGCGACACTCAATGCCGATTAGGGTTTGGACTGTCTGCGAACACGCTCTGTAATTGACTGAATCGGAGAAGCATAGGATTTCAGATCAGAAACAACCAAGCGATCTTACCTTAACACACCTTCCTGGACTATTTGAAATTAAACGCTACATCACCAATAAAGCTAAAGCAATTAATACAATAGCAGATCCCTTTTCGAAAATTAGGAACATATGCGTGAGTGCGTGCAATGCGCTGCCGGCAATGGTGATGGAGGCGGATACGGTAGGGTCTATTAAGATATTTAGGTAGGTTCATGGATCTTAGGAAAATAGACGGCTATAGGTAAGCCTAGTAATTTCTCAGGTAGGGACATATTCGGCATAACTTTGTTGGCCGCAGGGCCTGTATTGTGCTGTAGGATTTCTATGTTTCTATGTTACTCTGGACAAGGTAAGTACAGAACATTAAACAGCGAGAAAGAAGTAATAGAGTTAGTCGAATTTAAAACCGATTAGCATGATAACATACAACAGATAGATGACAATGAAATATATAGGTATCAAGTTGTCAAAGCAAAAAAAAAAAATCCGACTGCTGCAGAGTCAAAACTTTCCACAGAATTTGCTTCAGGCTTAAGAAAATCTGGCAAACAAAGCTCAATAGTAAACATAAAACAAGTGCAATAAACACTTCCGGTATATTCTAAACAACGTCTTCGCTTGGCAACAAATTTCGGCTCGATATCAATCTGGAAAACTTACAAAGAAAAATAAGACCTCAAAAGAGGAAATTTTTGAAAGAAAAATGTACACTCCAGCACACTTAGGTTAACATTACCGAGGACAGAAGGGGAAGAATAATAACAGACATTAAAGAATAGCATGAAACCCCGCTGGTTTCCCTGGCTGCGTAAGTCTAGGTTAATATACACTCCGGTGTTGCCGAACCCGTAATACTCAGAGAGCTCTCCCACCGCAAACCACATTCAGTGTGGATGCTGTGTACTTTGCTGCCCTGTTATAACGTAAGTGCCAAGAAATAATAGACAGCACGCGGCATAAGATGAAATGAATTATATTTATGAATCTTAACTAAAGGTTTGGAAGTCCTCTTTTGGAAGAGGACAGCGAGGCTTTGAGAAGAAGTGCGGCGGCGGCCATTTTCAAGTTGCTTCTCAGATCGGAGTTCTGAGAGGCGGGACTGCGCAGGCACGTGAAGGAGGCCTGGGAAGGAGGGAAGATATAAAAAGGAGAGAAGGAGTGAGGTAGTTCTCTTTTGGAAGAGGACAGCGAGGCTTTGAGAAGAAGTGCGGCGGCGGCCATTTTCAAGTTGCTTCTCAGATCGGAGTTCTGAGAGGCGGGACTGCGCAGGCGCATGAAGGAGGCCTGGGAAGGAGGGAAGATATAAAAAGAACGCAGCCTTAAGCAGCGGGCAGCTTCGTTTGCGGGCAGCGGAGTGAGCCGGGAGCAGAGAGTAGGGCTTGGGCTCAGAGGACTTAGGCGGAAGAGGGCACAGTAGGTTTATCTTTTAGTTCTCCTTGTTATTTTCAGTTATTCGGGAAGTATGAGTCTGAGGGCAGCTTGTTGTTCTCGGTGTCGGATGTGGGAGGTCCTGGAGTCTCCGAGCCTCCCGGACGTCCACATCTGCGCCAGGTGTGTCGAACTGCAGCTCCTGAGGGACCGAGTTAGGGAACTGGAGCTGCAGCTCGATGACCTTCATCTGGTCAGGGAGAGTGAGGAGGTGATAGAGAGGAGTTACAGGCAGGTGGTCACTCCGGGGCCACGGGAGGCAGATAGGTGGGTTACGGTCATGAAGGGGAAGGGGCAGGTACTAGAGAGTACCCCAGTGGCTGTACCCCTTGACAATAAGACTGTTGGGGGGGACAGCCTACCTGGAGGAAGTGACAGTGGCCGGGCCTCTGTACAAGGCATTGGTAAGGCCAAATTTGGAATATTGTGTACAGTTCTGGTCACCGAATTATAGGAAAGATATCAGTAAATTAGAGAGAGTGCAGAGACGATTTACTAGGATGTTACCTGGGTTTCAGCACTTAAGTTACAGAGAAAGGTTGAACAAGTTAGGTCTCTATTCATTGGAGCGTAGAAGGTTGAGGGTGGATTTGATCGAGGTATTTAAAATGTTGAGAGGGATAGATAGAGTTGACGTGAATAGGCTGTTTCCATTGAGAGTAGGGGAGATTCAAACGAGAGGACATGATTTGAGAGTTAGGGGGCAAAAGTTTAAGGGAAACACGAGTGGGTATTTCTTTACTCAGAGAGTGATAGCTGTGTGGAATGAGCTTCATGTAGAAGTAGTAGAGGCCAGTTCAGTTGTGTCATTTAAGGTAAAATTGGATAGGTATATGGACAGGAAAGGAGTGGAGGGTTATGGGCTGAGTGCGGGTAGGTGGGACTAGGTGAGATTAAGAGTTCGGCACGGACTAGGAGGGCCGGAATGGCCTGTTTCCGTGCTGTGATTGTTATATGGTTATATGGTTTAGAAGAGAAAATAAGGATAGAAAAAAAAACAGAAGGGCCAATTATAATTAAACTTAACTCTTCCAAGTGACATATTGACCAACTGTGAACCCTTGCTCCATCTAATCACGATTACCCTAACAAAAGTTCCAGTTCACTTTCGAAAACACCCGTTATCGCTAACCATAATCCAAATTCACCTGCTACAGAAAAACCATTACATTAGCAGTGGAACCTCTTCCAGGGTGTTAAATACTAAACAGTCAGATAACACTTCTAATAATATAGTTTCATAAAAAAAAAATGGAATTCATACCTCATGTGAACATATACATTCTGACAAGAAGTACACGCCATTACACCTAAAGGAAAGAACAACTCAGAAAGCTTATGACATAGTTACTACAGGAGAAGAAGTTAACAAATGGGGGAACATGACCCTCCCTGGAACACTAGTCCGTCATCTGAGCAGACTAGATGTCTACAACGAAGCTTCCAAAGCCTGGCTCACATCGGGAGACCTCATCCAATAAACAGAGGGGCCCCTTGTGGCATTACAGGGCCACCTGGTGAATACAAAAATACAGAATAAACGAACAAGAAATATGTCAGAAATTCGAGAGTGTCAAGGACAATGCGTGTGAAGTTGCCATTGGAAGAGAGAAGGTTCTTTGTATATCGAAGCCTGAAGTTTTAAAAGTCTCCTGGACAAGATATTATGCCCCAACAGGGTCCTAATACGTGGAGCACGTGATTGTGGAAGCATCAATAGTGATCTTTCAAGTGTCAATTGAATCTGGCATTGATCCGGAAAAATGGAAAATTGCAAACGTCACTCAAACTGTCAGGAAGGGAGAGAGCCAGAAGAAAGGACAGGACAATTAGGCTGATTTCAGAGTCTAGGAAGATGTTTAAAATCGAGTATTACAGTCAACATATTTTCTGACAAATGTCAGCAAGTTTTCCTCAGGGGAAGGTTTTGTTTGACAAAGCTTTTGGAACTCCTTCAGAGATTATCAAGCAGAATAGGTAATGTAGAATCGGTAGGTGTTCTGTTCTTGGATTCTTAGAATTCAGACATGAGGCTGCTAAAAACGTCAAGATCCGCGGTGTTACATGATAGATGCTAGCACTGAAAAAGCAATGACTGTTTAGCAGGTAGGAAAGAGTGAGAATAAAGAGAGCCTTTTCTGGTAGGCTGTCGGTGACTAGTGGTATTCCACAGCGGTCTACGTTGGGATCGCTTACGTTATACGTAAGAACGTTTTGGATACTGTTGGTCGGGACGACCTACCAGGGACAAGTTGCAGTGGTTGAGACTGGACCCTCGGCTCAGAAGGGAAGGAGGGAAAAGAGGAGAGCTGCAGTGATTGGGGATTCGATAGTTAGGGGGACAGATGAGAAAGAGATCGAGAATCCCGGATGGTCTGTTGCCTCCCAGGTGCCAGGGCCCACGGTATCTCGGATCGAGTTCTCAGTATTGTCAAGACGGAGGGTGAGCAGCCGGATGTCGTGGTCTATGTAGGGACCAATGACGTGGATAGGAAGAAGGAGGAGTTCGTACAAAGTAGATTTAGAGAGTCAGGTGCAAAGTTGAAGGACAGGACCAGCTACATGCTAGTAAGGCCAGAAATAGGAAGATAATTCAGCTAAATACGTGGCTAAGGAGTTGGTGCAGGAGGGAGGGCTTCATGTTTCTTGACAATTGGGCTTTGTTCCAGGGAATGTGAGACCTGTTCCGACGGACGGGTTGCAGATGAACTGGATGGGGACAAACATCCTTGTGGGAAGGTTGCTAGTGAATCCCCAGGGGGTTTAATCTAGATATCCAGGGGGAGGGGAACCAGAATATTAGAGCAGATAGTGAGGTGGAGCAGGATAAAGGTCATGCGAGATCTGCAAGTATAGTGCATGGAGTAAAGCCAGATCTGACATATAAAGAGGCATGAAGAAAGAGAAGCAGAATAAAACGTGTAAATTTAGTAAGGTAGAAGGGGAAAAAGTACCTGAACTTCAATGAAAGAAGCATCAGGAACAAAGGTGATGAACTGAGAGCTTGGATACATACATGGAATTATGATATAGTGGCCATTACAGAGACTTGGCTGGCACCAGGGCAGGAATGGATTCTCAATATTCCTGGATTTCAGTGCTTTAAAAGGGAGGGGGGGGGGGGGAGGGATGAAGGATGGCATTACAGGTCAGGGATACTATTACAGCTACAGAGAGGGTGGGTAATGTAGCAGGATGATCTTCTCTGTCAGTATCGGTAGAAGTCAGGAACAGGAAGGGAGCAGTTACACTATTGGGAGTATCCAATGGGCCCCCTGGGAGCAGCAAAGATATGGACGAGCAGATTGGGATTTTGGCAAGGTGCAAAAATAGCAGGGTTGTTATCATGGGTGACTTTAACTTCCCTAATATTGATTGGCACCTGATTAGTTCCAATAGTTCATAAAGCATAGGACAATACAACACAGTACAGGAAATTCGGCCTACAATGTTGTGCCAACCCTTAAACCCTGCCTCCCATATAACCCCCCCCCCCCACCTTAAATTCCTCCATATATCTGTCTAGTAGTCTCCTAAATTTCTGCCTCCACCACTGACTCAGGCAGTGCATTCCACGCACCAACCACTCTCTGAGTAAAAAGCCATCCTCTAATATCCTCTTTGAACTTCCTTCCTTTTACCTTAAAGCCATGTTCTCTTCTACCGAGCAGTGGTACCCTGGTGAAGAGGCGCTGGTTTTCCACTATATCTATTCCTCTTAATATCTTGTATACCTCTATCATGTCTCCTCTCCTCCTCCATCTCTCCGGAGAGTAAAGCCCAGTCTCCCCTAATCTCTGATCATAATGCATACACTCTAAACCAGGCAGCATCCTGGTAAATCTCCTCTGTACCCTTTCCAATGCTTCCACATCCTTCCTATAGTGTGGCGACCAGAACTGGACACAGTATTCCAAGTGTGGCCTAACCAGAGTTTTATATAGCTGCATCATTACATCGCGACTCTTAAACTCTATCCCTCGACTTATGAAACCTAATACTCTATAAGCTTTCTTAACTACCCTGAACTGAACTGGAAGGGGACTAGCATCTTGCTGGAAGTTTTGCTACTGCTGCTCCGTGGGATTTAAAATAGATTTGCAGGGAGAAAGGATACAGAGTGTTAGAGCAGTTAGTGAGGTGGAGGAGGATAAATGTCATGCCAGAGCTGCAAGTATAGTGCTTGGAGTAAAGCCAGATCCAGCTTATGAAGAGGCTTTGAGGAAAGGGCAACAGAATAAAGGGTGTAAAGGTAGTAAGGTAGAAGGGCTACAGTGTGTGTGCTTCAATGCAAGAAGCATCAGGAACAAAGGAGATCAACAGAGAGCTTGGATACATACATGGAATTATGATGTGGTGGCCATTACAGAGACTTGGCTGGCACCAGGGCAGGAATGGATTCTCAATATTCCTGGATTTCAATGCTTTAAAAGGGATAGAGAAGGGGAAATGGAAAGGAGGGGTGGGCATTACTGGTCAGGGATACTATTACAGCTACAGAAAGGGTGGGTAATGTAGCAGAATCATCTTCTCTGTCAGTATCGGTAGAAGTCAGGAACAGGAAGGTAGCAGTTACTCTATTGGGAGTATTCTATAGATCCCCTGGTAGCAGCAGAGATACAGAGGAGCAGATTGGGAGCCAGATTTTGGAAAAGTGCAAAAATAACAGGGTTGCTACCATGTGTGACTGTAACTTACCTAATATTGATTGGCAACTGATTAGTTCCAGTGGTTTAGACGGAGCAGAGATTGTTAAGTGCGTCCTGGATGGATTTCTGTCACAGTATGTTGACATTCCTACTAGGGGTAATGCCATAGTAGATCTAGTATTAGGTAACAAAACGGGTCAGGTCACAAATCTCTGTGTGTGAACATCTGGGGGACAGTGACCACTGCTCCCTGTCCTTTAGCATTATCATGGAAAAGGATAGAATCAGAGAGGACAGGAAGATTTTTAATTTGGGAAGGGCAAATTATGAGGCTATAAGCCTAGAAATTGCGGGTGTGAATTGGGATGATGTTTTTGCAGGGAAATGTACTATGGACATGTGGTCGATGTTTAAGGATCTCTTGCAGGATATTAGGGATAAATTTGTCCCGGTGAGGAAGATAAAGAATGGTAGTGTGAAGGAACCATGGGTGACAATTGAGGTGGAGAATCTGGTCAGATAGAAGAAGGCAGCACACGTGAGGTTTAATAGCAAGGATCAGATGGGTTTATTCAGGAAATAGGGTAGCAAGAAAGGAGCTTAAGAAGGGGCTGAGCAGAGCAGGAAAGGGGCATCAGAAGGGCTTAGCGAGTTTCTTAAAGAAAAACCACAAGGTATACTTCAATTATGTGAAGAAGAAAAGGTTGACAGGAGTGAAGATAAGGCCGGTTAGGGATAAAGGTGGGAAGATGTGCCTGGAGGCTGTGGAAGTGAGCGAGGTCCTCAATGAATACTTCTCTTCGGTATTCACCAATGAGAGGGAACTTGATGACGGTGAGGACAATATGAGTGAAGTTGATGTTCTGGAGCATGTTGATATTATGGCAGAAGATGGTTTGGAGTTGTTAAAATACATTAGGATGGATCAGTCCCCGAGGCCTGATGGAATATTCCGCAAGCTTCTCCACGAGGCGAGGGAAGAGAATGCTGAGCCTCTGACTAGAATCTTTATATCCTCGTTGTCCACGGGAATGGTAACGGAGGATTGGAGGGAGGCGAATGTTGTCCCCTTGTTCAGAAAAAGGTGGTAGGCATAGTCCGGGTAGTTATAGACCATTGAGCCTTACGCCTGTGGTGGGAAAGCAGTTGGAAAAAAATTTTAGAAATAGAATTTATGGGCATTTAGAGAATCATGGACTGATCAGGGACAGTCCACATGGCTTTGTGAAGGGCAGATCGTGCCTAAGAAGCCTGATAGAGTTCTTTGAGGAGGTGACCAGGCATATAGATAAGCGAAGTGCAGTGGATCTGATCTACAGGGATTTTAGTAAGGCATTTGACAAGGTAGCACACGGTAGGCTTATTCAGAAAGTCAGAAGGCATGGGATCCAGGGAAGTTTGGCCAGATGGATTCAGAATTGGCTTGCCTGCAGAAGGCAGAGGGTCATGGTGGAGGGAGTACATTCTGATTGGAGGGTTGTGACTAGTGGTGACCCACAAGGATCGGTTCTGAAATTTTTATTAACGACCTGGAAGTGGGTGTAGAAGGGTGGGTTGGCAAGTTTGCAGACGACACAAAGGTTGCTGGTGTTGTAGATCGCATTGAGAATTGTCAAAGATTGCAGAGAGACATTGATAGGATGCAGAATTGGGCTGCAAAGTGGCATATGGAGTTCAGACCGGTGAAGTATGAGGTGGTACACTTTGGAAGGACAAACTCCAAGACAGAGTACAAAGTAAATGGCAGGGTACTTGGGAGTGTGGATGAGCAGAGGGATACGGGGGTACAAGTCCTCAGATACCTGAAAGTTGCCTCACAGATAGATAGTGTCGTTACAAAAGCTTATGAAGTGTTAGCTTTCATAAATCGAGGGATAGAGTTTAAGAGTCGCAGGGGAATGATGCACTCTATAAAATTCTGGTTACGCCACACTTGCTGTACTGTGTCCATTTCTGATTGCCTCACTGTAGGAAGGATGTGGAAGCTTTGGAAAGAGTACAGAGGAGATTTACCAGGATGCTGCCTGGTTTAGAGAGTATGCATTATGATCAGAGATTAGGGGAGACTGGGCTTTACTCTCTTGAGAGAAGGAGGATGAGAGGAGACATGATAGAGGTATACAAGATATTAAGAGGAATAGATAGAGTGGACAACCAGCGCCTCTTCCCCAGGGTACCACTGCAAGCTACAAGAGGACATGGCTTTAAGGTAAGGGGAGGAAAGTTCAAGGGGGATATTAGAGGAAGATGTTTCACTCAGAGAGTGGTTCTTGCGTGGAATGCACAGCCTGAGTCAGTGGTGGAGTCAGATACACTAGTGAACGTTAAGAGACTACTAGACAGACATATGGAGGAATTTAAGGTGGAGGGTTACATTGGAGGCAGGGTTTAAGGTTCGGCTCAGCATTGTGGGCCGAATGGCCTGTAATGTGCTGTGTTGTTCTATGTTCTATATTCTATGTTCTAGCATTCTGCGGAAGTGGAATAGATGGCTTTGTGGCAAAACCTTCAGATGATGCTAAAATAGGTAGAGGGGAAGATAGTTTTGAAAATGCAGACAGGCTCCACAATGATTTAGACGGATTGGGAGAATGGGCAAAGAGGTAGGGAATTGAATGCAGTGTCTTCTCCTGTATGATTAAATAAAAGCACGGAATATTTTAGAATTCCTTAAACGTTTATTGGCCGGTTGAGTCGCTGCTGCGAAATGCCAATGCGATATTACCATTCATTTCAAGAGGAATAGAATATAAAAGCAAGAATGAATGAAACTTCAGAAAACTCTGGGCAGGCTGTTTTTGGCGTACTGTGACCCGTTTTGGTCTCACTAAGAAGGGATGTGCTAGAAGGTGAGTGCAGTATCATTTGTAAAGGAGGTGAATTATATTTTACTAATTAATTTTGAAGGATTAAAATGCAGGAAGAGCTCAGAAAATCAGGCAGCAACTGTGGAAAAGAGTGTAATCTGTATTTAGGGCCGCAGAGAGAAGGCAGCTCTGATCTGGAATGGAGGCCCCATTCTTGGAGCAGATGCGGATGAGATGAAGGAAAGGAGTAAAGGGAATGGTATTTTTAAAGGAAACTGCAAGGGAAGAGATATGGACCAGGTAACAGTTGGAGCCGGTATGTTTCTAATGAAGAGGGTCGACAATTTATCTCCAGTGATGGAGACACAGAGATCGAGCAAGGGAAGGGAGTTGTTAAAATGGACCAAGTGTAGTTAAGGTCAGTGTGGACGTTGGTGGCAAATGTGATGAAATTCACGGCCTCAGAGCAGGTGCATGAAAAGCATCAATGCTGTCATCAGTGTTCTGGAGGACAAGATGGGGAACATTTCTGGGGAAAGTTTGGCACAGGGACGAAGCCCATAGACAGCCTTCATGCCTGGATAAAGTAGAAGGAGCCGAAAGAAAAATATTGAGGGTGAGGCTGAATTCTGCCAGACAGAGGAAAGTGGTGGCGGATCAGGGTAGAGGCGTATTGAGAGTGGTTATTCACGCTGAAAATGAGGCAATCGTGGTCAGGAAATTGATCGTTAGAGAGGAGATCACGAGCATGATAAGCTTCGCCGATGTAGCTGGGAAGCGACTGAATCTGGGAAGACAGAATCGGTTTGAGGTACGAGCATTGGAGTACAGTGGGTCAGGAACAGGCAGCAAATGGGCCTACCTGGAACAGTCGCGATTGTGGATCTTGGGTATTGGGCAAAATAAACAGATCTGGGCGAAGGATCTGTGAGTTTGATGACAGTGGATGGGAGCTCTGCAGAACTGATGAGGTCAGTAACAGTGTCGGAGATAGTTTTGCGACACTGCGGAGCTGGGCTTTCTTCATGTGGTAGGGATAAGGAGGTGTTGGACTCCACAAATTCAGAACGAAACATTACAACAGCACAAACTTTGTCTCGGGTTTTTTTTGGTAAGTTTGGGATAGGCGCAGAGAGAACGGAGTTTAGAGTGGGTAAGACATGAGGAGGAATGAGGCGTGGTAGTGTACCTGACTGATGTATCGTCGGGAATTAGGGATTAAAAGATCCAAATCAGGGCAGCGAACCAATGCGATATGTGGAAGGAGTTTTGCAGAAGGGAGAAGTAGAAATCTGTGTGTCGGCTAGAAAGAGCAACACCTTGTATTTATTACTGTTAACACTGACTTTGACAATTTGGACTTTGTGTGTTAAAAAAAGTATGACCTTCCCTTCTCAGGCTCAAATTGCACAAACAAATAAATACGAAAAGCAAAGTTTGTTTGCAGCATTCTATGGGAAAATTTTAATTTGGAACTAGCAATATTGCACAGTCGACATTTATAGCAGAGGCACTTGGTTCTCGGACTGAAGCGTTGACTGTAGGAAGGGTCGCATCATGTTTAATAAGTTATTGTGTTTTTTTTAAATCCAAAAACGTGGCCAGGAAACTCAAAATAATCAAAAAAATTAAATATGTGGGCAAACTAGCCAATGACATGAAGTAGGATGCTAAAAGTCTGTTTTTCAGTTACGAAAATAGTAAAAAGGAGGTGAGAGCTGAAAATAGACCACTGGAAGTGATGCTGGTGAAGTAGTAATAGGGGGAAAAGAAATGGCATATGAGCCGAATGAGAACTTTGCATTAGACCTTACTGTGGAAGACATGACCACTGTGGCTAAGGACCGTGCGTGCCAGGGAGAACGAGTGAGAGCCTTTGCTATTACAAATGAAAAAATGCCAGGGAAACGAAAAGGCATACATTGTACAACACAAAGCTCTTAAAGATGTTGCCGAAGAGATAGCAGATGCATTGGTTATGATCTTTCAAGAATCACTCGATTCTGGTATGGGTTCGGAGGACAGTATAATTTCAAATGTTACTGCACACTTTAAGAAGGGAGGAAGGCAAATAAAGAAAAACATTTTAAGACTTATAGACTAACCTAGGTAGCTTTGAACGTTTTGGTGTCCAGTAATAACAATGATGTTTCTGGTAATTGGAGATGAATGATAAAGCTGTCAAAAACAGCATGATCTCTGTCAATGGACATCGTGCCTGACAAATCCGAAACAGTTCTTTAAGGACGTTAGAAGTAGTATGGAGAAAAGGAAAGGCAGTGGATGTCCTTTACTTGGATTTTTGAAAAGCAGTTGATATGGTGCTACTCATGATGCTTCATAACAAGATAACATCACATGGCATTCAAGAAAAGATACTGACGTGGTTGGAGGGATTGTAGAATAGCAGGAGTCAGCAAGTGGAATAAAGGAGGCATTATCTGGTTGGCTGCCAGTAACTGGCAATCTTCCTCAGGGGCCTGTATTTAGAATGCTACCTCTCATATTGCTTGTCAATGATTGAGATAATGGAATTGATAGCTTTCTTGCAACGTTCAGAGATGTTCTGAAGATAGTTGGATGGGTCGGTAGTGCCGAGGAAGCAATACGATTGAGGAAGGAAATTTGAGCATCAGGGTATATGGTGAGGGGGCAGGTGTATGGGGTTGAATCGATCCGGGATCAGCCATTATAAAATGATAGACGGGATCATTGGTTTGAATGGATTAATTCTACTCCTTTGTCTAATGCCTTCATGGTCTAAGGACTTATACAAATTGGCAGAATGGTCGAAAAAAATAGCAGATGGAATACAGTTTTCAGAAAGGAATGAAAATGCATTTTGGCAAAAGGAACAAACGTGCAGAATGTTATCTAAGACAATTCAAACATGAGAGGAGCAGAGGGCCTGAAGAGACGACTTGCTAGACTCCGTGAAGGTTGACTTACAGATTGAGTTGTCATAAAGAAGGAAAGTGCAATGTTTTGATTCATTTCAAAGTGGAATATAATATAAAAACAACAAGATGTTGCTGAGGTTTTATAAGATACTCTTCTGCTCTTGGAAAGATTGCCAATAAGGTTGGCCTTTTAAGTTCTTCCAGTATTTTAATCCTTCAAAGATATGTTTTCGCTTCCTCTGCGATTGATGCTGCACTGCCCTTGTCTGATGATAGCACATCCATTCATAGTTGTACCAAAACGGCTCACTGTACTGCATGAGCGGCTTCCCCAGCGCTCGATAAAGCTTCATTCAAAATTACGCCTTGCTTTTATATTCTATTCCTTCTGAAATGAAGGTTCCACTGCTAATGTAATGGCCATTCTTTAGAAGCTGGGTATAGGATATGTTTAGAGATAACGGGTGTTTTGGAATGTGATCCTTTTCAGTTCTTACTGTTCTTTGTAAATTTTCGAGAATGATTTCGGCCGAAATATGTTGCTAAAACAAAGACGTTAACACGGATATCACAGAAGCGTTCTTTGCATTTGTTGTAAATTTACTATTGAACTTTGTTCGGCAGATTTTCGAAAGCCTGAAGTAAATTATACGGAACGCTTTTTTCATTTGTCGGAATATGATCCATTTTGCTTGTTGTAGACACCTAAATACCTATTGTATATATTTCATGTTCATCCATCTGTTGTATCATCTCATGGTACTCATTTTTGAATTCAACTAACTCTACTACATCTTCCCCTCTGCTTAATGTTCTGTGGTTATCTAGTCCAATCTATATGTCAGACTTTTTTTCGAAAAAAGTTCTACTATTTGCATTCATAGCTTTAGCTTTAAAGGTGAACTAGCATTTAATTTCAAATCATCAGGAAGGTGTTTTAAGATGTAATTGGTTTGGTTGCTTCTGAACTGAATCCCTATATTCCTCTGTTTCAGTTGAATTAGAGAGCGGGTTTGAAGACAGTCAAAACCCCAGTAGTCTGAGAGTGTCGCTGGGAATTGCATGGGTAACCAGCACTGCCGTCTTAGGGGGCGGAATAAGGTGCTGGGACCATCTCTTACAGTCACTCTACATGAGCGCACAGTTCTGCAGTATGGGTTACTATACGAAGTGATTTAACCTGAGGTCGGTGCCCAGAACTGCTGCCACTGGATTTGACCAGTGATTTTACTGTTGTATTCCAGACTCACCCTGCTCGGATTAGAGACAATGACGGTCAGTAGCTCGACAACAGAATAGGTGCAGTTCTGTGTAACGTCCGAAATGTGATGACGATCAAACTAGGATTCTAACTACACAGATGTCTTCATCCATTTGCATAAGTGGCTGAGGTTCATTTGGAAGCATTGTGGAGAACAGTGAGGTGTCTCACATACTGTCCTCCTCGTAGGCAAAGTAGGTCAGCTGCTGTCTGGATCCACTCATGTTTGTGACATTGCGGCGGTGTCCTAGTTAATCAATGAACATCTGTTTGCACAAAGTAGCTCCATACGATCATAAGAACATTAAAAAAATAAGAAATAGGAGCAGGAGTAGGCAATCCGGCCCATCCAACCTGTCTCGCTATTCAATAAGTTTATGGACGATCTGTCTGTAAACTCAGCTCCATCAACCTGCCTCTTCCCCATAACCCTTAATTGTCTTACAATGTAAAAAAAAAACTATCTAACTGTTTCTTAAATATAGTTAGTGAAGATGCCTCAACTGCTTCCCTGGGCAGAGAATTCCACAGATTCTCCTCATGTCCGTGCTAAATCTTCTCCCCTGAATCTTGAGGCAATGTCCCCGAGTTTGAGTCTCACCTACCAATGGATACTACTTTCCTACTTCTATCTTATCTATCCCTTTCAAAATGTTGCATGTTTCTATAAGATCCCCTCTCATTCTTCTGAACTGCAGAGAATATAATCCCAGGCTACTCAATCTCTCCTCATAGGTTAACCCCTTCATCCCGATGCAATATTTGAGGGCGAAGTACTTAAAATAACGAGTTTCTTTTTTTTCCCGTCTCCTGCACTGGCTGTTCTGCACAGCAACAGCCTGTGTTATCTCGCCGTATATAGAGGCTCTGGGCAAACACACAACCACTGCAGCAAGACAACATTGAGCTAAGCCGTAGTACTTAGTGTCTCAGCATTGGAACAGTAGTCAGTGGATGTTAGAAACAAGGGGTTATTCAATACTTACCACCCCCAATTTCCACCTCTCTCTATCTCTCTCTCTCTCTCTCTCTCACTCTCATTTTCTCTCACTCCTCTCTCTCACTCTTTCTCCTTCTCTCTCTCTTTCTGTCAGTCTCTCTCCCTGCCCTTGCCTCGCTGCCTCTTCAACTATGCTTTCTCTCTCTAATTCACACACTCTTACATCTCCATCTCTGTTCCAGCTGCTCTCTCTCGCAACTCCTGCAGCCTCTATTGAGCAATTTCATCTCTCTCCCCCATCCGTCCCCCGCCCCTGTCCACATTTCGCCATGTTCCGTCCCATTCCCTCTGTCTCCGTCTGGAATATGTGCAACCACCTCGCTGTCTACACTGCCATATCATATTCAACCCACCCGAAGAGACTCAGTATCAGACAAAACACCGTGCCGGAGATGTTGTTGAAGTTAAGCCTGGGTCTGGGTTATTGATCACACAAGAAACACTGGGTCTAAATGCACCTCCAGCATGTTGGCAGTCTGTAAGAGCGGGAAATCACGGTCAATGGTGTTCAGGACACAGCGACGTCACCCATGAACTGAGGAGTGCCAGAGATCCAAGGACCAAAGTTTCTGACGACATTCACCATGTGTAGGTGTGAGCGCAGAGCAGGGCTTGGGATGATGAAATGGAATATGCAGCGGCCGGGTAAGTGTGTGGGAAGGTGGCAATGGAATATCGTGTGGATGGCTGTAAGGGCTTCTACCGTGGTGCTGAAGACAATGTCTTTATTAAATAGAAAGTGATCTGTGGGTGCTGATGCCCAGTTTGTGGAGCAGGGCCACCACACCAGAGACTGAAAACCAGCCTGGGAGAACAGTCGCTAACTCACTGCACTGATGGCGCTGGGTTTTCTCCCCAAAGAGCTTGCTCAGTGAAGAGGGAAAAGTTCGTTCGAATTGTGCGCGACGTTTTTGCAGATGTACCGAGTGTGTTGTGGACAGCGTTAGTCTCGGAGAGGGCAGTGAAGCTTACTTAGGGAGGGGTACTTGTCTGTCCTCTGGAGTAGATATTAACAATTAGAATCAGAATCACACAAAATGCTTGAGGAACTCAGCAGGCCAGGCAGAATCTATGAAAAAAAAATGTGCAGTCGTAGTTTCGGGACGAAACACTACTCTAAGACTGGAGAAAAAGAAAAAAGCTGAGGCATCGACATAAAACGTGGTGCGGAGGAATTGAGAAAATGGGATGGTGTTTTACAAGTACCAGTGTCAGACGAGGTACAGAACAAGTACGAACGTAGAACGCCATCCCCTTCTCGCAGTTCCTCCATCTTCCACAACCAAGCACACCTCTCCCTATCTTCTTATCCACGTTCTGCTCTCCATACGGATCTCCCAGTGTGCGACTTTCTTATCCTTACAAGCAGAAGAAGTGCCACAGATCCTTCCCTAAACAGTCCTTCCATGTGAGCCGACACTTCCCCTGTGAGTCTGTTGCTGTCACTTATTGTGCCCGTTGCTCCCAGTGTGGCCTGCTGTATATCGATGAGACTCGACGTAGATTGGGAGACCGCATCGCCATGCATCTACTATCCATCCGCCAGAACCAGCGGGATCTTGCAGTGGCCACCGACTTTAATTCCAATTCCCATTCCCATTCAGATTTGTCCATCCATGGACTCCTCCACTGTCGTGACGAGGCCGCACTCAGGTTTGAAGAACAACACCTTATATTCCATTTGGATATCCTGCAACCTGATGGCAAGAACATCGATGTCTAAAACTTCCAGCAATGCGCCCAGGCCCTTTCCCCTTTTCTCCAATTCCCATCGCCTTTCCCCTCTCTGACTTCATTTGCTTGTTCACCCGTCGCCTCCCTCTGGTGTCCCCCCCCCCCACCTTTTATTCTTCTTTCTACCATGGCCTCCATCCTCTTTCACCAATCAACTTCCCATCTATATACCTCATCACTCCCCCTCCAGGGTTCACCTATCACACGGCGTTTCTATCTCCCCTCCACCCAACTTTTTATTCTACTCCTCAGGTTTCTGTTTTCCAGCCCTGCCGAAGGGTTTCGGTCGGAAAACTCCAGTGTATTTGTTTCCATAGATGCTACCTAGATGGGAAATATAAAGGTTTGCATGTGTTGGAGAGCATTACTGGAAGTTTGAAAAATCACTATTCATGTCATCGGGTTGGAGGCGAGCCAATCAGAACATCAGGCGCTCTTTCTCCATCCTAAGTGTGGCTTCATCATGACAGAGTGGAGATCAGGGATGGACATACCTGAATGGGAATGGAAGTGGAAGATCACTAGAATGAAAAGCCTCACCCTGAGAGCATATGCGGCGGCGACTGAGGACTTGAGAGCAGGGGATGGCATTTTAACATGCAGCAGGGTTGAACAAGTTATAGTTACTCTCGCCCTCCGCCCCTTTCCATACGGATCGTATATTCGTCTCTGCCCACCGATCTTCCTCCTGGCAAGCGGAGCAGTTGCTACAACTGCCCCTACACCTTCCCCCCCCCCCCCCCCTTACTGACATTCTGTGGTCCCGGTGTGGCCTGTTGTATATTAACCAAACTCGACATAGATTGGGAGACGGATTTGCCAAGCATCTACGTTCCGTCCGCCAGAACAAGCGGGGTCGGAAACTGTCAACCCGGTTTGCTTCCATTTCTCATTCCTGTTCTGATATGTCCATCCATGGCCACCTCAAATGTCGTGAGGAGGCCATGCTGAGGTTGGAAAACAACACCTTATATTCCGGTAGATTAGATGCAACCTGACACCACGAAAATCGATGTATCAATCTTCCTGTAATATGCCACGCACCCTCTCCCTTTCAGAATTTCTCACCCCTTTTCACCCCTCTCACTTTACCAGAGAAAATTAAACTATTTGCGATTAAGTACAATTCATTAGAACTGAGGAGAGAGAGAAAAGTAAGTTGGTCAGGGCAGCGAAGTTGCGAAGGCGCTGTAGTAACCAAATAAATATCCCTGTTCGGGTGAGATTTGAGCACTCCATGTGGTAAATAATTTGTTTTATCTGATGTACGAGGTAAGTGCAAAGATTGTTTTAAGCACTGTGCCAAACACTCCGCAACTTCTGTCCGACCCTCTATTCGCCCTTAAAACTTGCAAATCCTCCTCGGCAGATTTCACCCAGTCACTCTTCCTCTCCCGCCTAATCTCTGGGAACCCTCCTTCCCTTCCTCTGTAAGAGAGATCCCAGCAGGTTTTCTGTTTTCTGGAATGGAGGAGGCTGGCTGGGATGCTCTAACCGTTGGAGGGCATGGATACTTCACACAGTGGGAACGTTATCCCATGTTGCAGATGTGTTTCTAAGGTACACCATACAGATTTAAGCGGCGGGGTGAGAAGTTCACAGGTTCACTAGCCGTAGGGCTAGCTGTGGTGGTGCTGGGGTTTCTGGAGCCGGATTGCAGTGCCCTGGTGGGGGAGGATGGATATACTCTTGCCTGCAATCCCTAGTATCGAGATGAAAAAAGAGAATTGTGGCTTTTTTGCCACTATACAAAATCAATACGAAGCTGTTGGGTACCAGAATTGACCCAACGGGCCGAAGGGCTGCCTGCTGTATGACCCTATGCTGATGGCAAATACAGGGTAGTGACTGCTTCTGTTTACACAGGGTGACCATGCTGCCCGTGTCACTGGCCTTCGAAGCTGGCTTGAGCGAAAGGTAAGCTGTGAGCAAAATCGCTTTCCTTCCGCAGTCCCACATCTGCCGCTCAGTCCCGATCCCTGCCTCGCCCAGCCTCCCTGCCCTGTACCGCCTCCGACATGATCCTGCCTGACTCGCCTCCCTCCTTCCATTCCCACTTCCTGCACCAGCCTGCCTCCTCAACCCTGCTTCCCTGCACCAACTCGCATCTCCAATACACAGCGCTTAAACCCTGATTCTCCCTGCTACGTAGACCGGGGCCAGGACGACAACGGAATAGTCGGTTTACACAAATGTATTCAGACACGTCAGTAACTGTAGACACTCGGCAGCAGCCAGTATCAGAGCTACGAAGCGAGCTCCTTTCACAAAATATATTCTCTCTCGAAAACCAAGTCAAAACATGTGTAACTCCTGCACGTCAAAGCATTGGTTTCACCCGCATGCGCACTCACCACATCATCACAATCGATATGATGTAGCACTCTATCCAGTCCAAACACTTATCAGCCCATTTCCTTCTTGGCTTCATACTCATTTCTGTGCTAATACTCAGCCCATCTTACCAACTTTCTACACCCAGCGCACCTCCCCTTTCATACCTACTTTCGAGACCATCCAGCACGCCTTCCATTCCTACTCACCAATCTTATCCCCTAGCCCACCTTCCGCATTTCTCTCTCCAGGACCCTCTCCTCCCGATTGCTCTATGTACAATGTCCCGTGTTCCTTACAGGCCTTGCTTACATCATTGAGTTCTGCATCGCTACCCATCGGGTCTGCACACCGATGTGCAACAAAGCATGTTTGGGTAAGGAGACTGGTCCAAAAAGACGGGATGGGAGAAGGGAGGCGATGGAGACAGGGCCGGTTGTGGGATGAGGCAGGCCAGGGCAGGGAATAAGTAATCATGTCTTTCTGACATTCTGTGACTGCAGTTCCACTGCAGAGACGCTAAGTGTGATGGTTTACCTAAGTGTTGACTTGCTGTACTGGGTCTGCGCTTATCCACAGCCTCTATATTCGGAGAAATGACAGAGGCTACGGCTATGCAGAACTCCCAGTGCAGGGGGACAAAGACAACTCATGATTCTGAATACATCTGCCGCAAGTGTCGCATCATCGAATGGAGCTACCTGTGCAAACCAAAGCTCATTATTTAACTCAGACACAACATCAATATCACAAACATGAATGGATCCAGACAGCAGCTGAAACTGCCACCTACTTTGCCTACTGTGAGGACAGGATGTGAGACACCTCACCGTTCTCCACAAAGCTTCCAAATTAACCAGAATCACTTAAGCAGATAAGAGAAGGCATCAGCATCGTTAGAGTCCTAGGTTGGTCGTCATTGCTTTTCCGTGGTTACACGGAGCTGCACCTGTTCTGTTGTTCCGCTAAAGACGCTCAGTGAGGGTTATTGGAGTCGAGTCCAGGGTAGAACTGTCCATCCACAGTTCGGATCCAGTGGAAAGAGGTGAGGAACCGACCTCAGGTTACAACACTCCGTAGAGTAATGACTACAGCAAAACTGTGTGCTCATGTAGACTCACGGTAATGAATGATCCCGGCACGTTCGACCCCACAAGAGATGATGGCACAGTTTCCCCATGCATTTGAAATGAAACCAAGGCATTTTCCGTGCGGCACTCAATGCTTGCTCGGGTTTGGACTTTCTTTGAACACGGTCTGTAATTGACTGAATCAGAGAAACATAGGGTTTCAGATCAGAAACAACCAAACAATTTATTGCTTAACAAACCTTCCTGGCCAATTTGAAATTTAACGCGACTTCACCAATAAAGTTAAGCAATTAAAACAATAGTTGTACTCCTTTCGAAAATTAGGAACATATAATCTAGACGAATAAGTACAGAGCATTAAGCAGAAAGAAAGATGTTATAGAGTTCGTCGAGTTTAAAACCGAATAGCATAATACGATACAACAGATAGATGACTATGAACTATATAGGTATTTAGGTGTCAAAGCAAAGACAGATCTGACTACTACAAAGGCAAACATTCTAAATAATTTAATTCATGCTTAAGAAAATCTGCCAAATAATGCTCTTTAGTAAACATAAAAAACGTGCAATGAAGACTTCCGATATAACCAATGTATCACAATGCCATTAGTTTCAATATAATTATGGAGAAGGATAGGTCTGGACCCAGGGTTGAGATTTTTGATTGGAGAAAGGCTAACTTTGAGGATTTAGAAGGAGTGGATTGGGACAACTTGTTTTATGGGAAGGATGTAATAGAGAAATGGAGGTCATTTAAAGGTAAAATTTTGAGGGTACAGATTCTTTATGTTCCTGTTAAGTTGAAAGGAAAGGTTAAACCTTTGAGAGAGCCATGGTTTTCAAGGGATATTGGAAACATGGTTCAGAAAATGAGAAAGATCTACAATAAATGTAGGGAACACGGAGTAATGAGGTGCTCGAGGAATATAACGAAAGTAAAAAGAATATTAAGAAAGACATTAGAAAAGCTATAAAAAGATATGAGGTTGCTTTGGCAAGTAAGGTGAAAATAAATCCAAAGGGTTTCTACAGTTATATTAATAGCAAAAGGATAGTGAGGGATAAAAGTGGTCCCTTAGAGAATCTGAGTGGACAGCTATGTGTGGAGCCAAAAGAGATGGGGGTGATTTTGAACAATTTCTTTTCTTCGGTATTCATTAAGGAGAAGCATATTGAATTGTGTACGATAAGGGAAACAAGTATGGTAGTTATGGAAACTATGATGATTAAAGAAGAGGAAGTACTGGCACTTCTAAAGAATACAAAAGTGGATAGATCTCCGGGTCCTGACAGGGTATTCCCTAGGATCTTGAAGGAAGTTAGTGTAGATACAGCAGGGACTCAGACAGAAATATTTCAAATGTCATTAGAAACGGGGATGGTGCCGGAGGATTGGTGAATTGCTCATGTGGTCCTATTGTTTAAAAAGGGTTTGAAGAGTAAACCTAGCAATAATCGGCCTGTAAGTTTGATGGCAGTGGTGGGTAAATTAATGGAAAGCATTCTTGGAAACGGAATATATAATTATCTGGATAGACAGGGTCTGATTAAGAACAGTCAACATGGATTTGTGCGAGGAAGGGCATGTTTAACAAATCCTATTGAATTTTTTGAAGTAGCTACTAGGAAAGTTGACGACGGTAAAGCAGTGGATATTGTCTATATGGACTTCAGTAAGGCTTTTGACAAGGTTCCACACGGAAGGATAGTTAGGAAGGTTCAATCGTTAGGTATTAATATTGAATTTGTAAAAATGGATTCAACAGTGACTAGATGGGAGATTCAGAGAGAGCAGTGGTGGATAACTGTTTGGCAGGTTGGAGGACAGTGACAAGTGTTGTGCCTCAGGGATCTGTACTGGGTCCAATGTTGTTTTTCACATACATTAAATATCTGGATGATGGGGTGGAAAATTGGATTCGTAAGTATGCACACTAAAATATGTGGCGTTGTGGATAGTGAAGTAGGTTTTCAAAGCTCGCAGAGAGATTTAGGCCAGTTAGAAGAGTGGGCTGACAGATGGCAGATGGAGTTTAATGTTGATCAGTGTGAGGTGTTACACTTTGGTAGGTCTAATCAAAATAGGACATACATGGCAAATGGTAAGGCATTGATGAATGCAGTAGAACAGAGTGATCCAGGAATAATGGTGCATAGTTCCCTGAATGTGGAATCTCATGTGGATAGGGTGGTGAAGAAAGCGTTTGGTATGCTGGACTTTATAAATCAGAGCATTGAGTATAGGATTTGGGATGTAATGTTAAAATTGTACAAGGCATTGGTGAGGACAAATTTGGAGTATTGTGTACAGTTCTGGTCACCAAACTATAGGAAAAATGTCAACAAAATAGAGAGAGTACAGAGGAGATTTAGTAGAATGTTACCTGGGTTTCAGCACCTAAGTTACAGAGAAGAACAAGTTAGTTATTTATTCTTTGGAGCGTAGAAGTTTGAGGGGGTACTTGACAGAGGTATTTAAAATTATGTGGGGTAAACATAGATAGAGTTGACGTGGATAGGCTTTTTTTCATTGAGAGAAGGGGAGATTCAGCAAGAGGACATGATTTGAGAGTTAGGGTGCAAACGTTTTGGGGTAACACGAGGGGGGACTTCTTTACTCAGAGAGTGGTAGCTGTGTGGAACGAGCTTCTAGTAGAAGTGGTACAGGCAGGTTCGATTATGTCATTTAAAAAAATGGATAGGTATATGGACTGGAAAGGAATGGAGGGTTATGCGCTGAGTGCCAGTTGGTGGGAGTAGGTGAGAGTAGGCTTTCAACATGGCCTAGGAGGGCCGAGATGGCCTGTTTCCATGCTGTAATTGTTATATGATTCTATGGTTATATCCGAATTAACGTCTTCATTTGACAAGATATTTTGGCTCGATATCAGTCTGGAAAATTTACAAAAAAAGTAAGTCGTCACAGGACAAACTTTCTAAAAAAAAATATACACTCCAGCACAGTAAGATTAACATTACCGAGGAGCGAAAGGGGAAGAATAATAACATACATTAAACAATAACATGAAACCCCGCTGGTTTCCCTGGTTGAGTAAGTCTAGGTTAATGTACACTTTGGTCTGGCCTAACCCGTGATATTGAAAGGGCTCTGCCACCGCAAACCCGGTCTTGTGTGGATGCCATGCACTTTGCTGCCCTTTACAAAGTCAGTGCCAAGGAATAATAGCACGCGACATAAGATAAAAGGATTTATATTAATGAACTTAACTAAAGGTTTAGAAAAGAAAATAAATATAGCAAAAAACAAAAGTGGCCAATTATAATTAAACTTAACTCTTGCAAGAGGCATATTAACCTATCCTATGTCAACTACGAACCCTTGCTCCATCTAATCACGGTTACTCCTGACAAAAGATCCAGCTCACATTAGAAAACTCCCATTATCGCTAACCATAATTCAAACCCAGCTGCTACAGGAGGTTGCTACAGGAAGCTGCTACATTACTTTAGCAGTGGAACCTTTCCCTGGGTGTTACATACTGAGAGGTTAGGTAACCCTTCTAATAATGTAATTTCAACAAAGAAAGCGGAATTCATAGCCCATGTGAGCATATGCATTCTGACAAGAAGCACACACCGTTATAGCTAAAGGAAAGAACAGCCCAGTAAGCTTATGAAATAATCACTACAGGAGAAGAAGTTAACAAATGGGGGAACATGAACGTCTCTGGAACAATACCCTGTCAACTGAGCAGACTAGATGTCTACAAGGAAGCTTCGAAAGCCTGGCGCAGATTGGGGGTCCTCATCCCAGAAACAGGGGGGTCCCCTGTAGCATTACAGGGCCACCTGGTGAATACAGAAATATCAAAAATACAGTATAAACGACCGAGAAATATGTCAGAAACTCGAGAGTGTCAAGGACAATGTGTGTGAAGTTGCTATTGGACGGGAGAATGTTCTTTGGATATCCAAGTCCGAATTTTGAAAAGTCTCCTGGACAAGATATTATGCCCTCCAGGGTCCTAATATGTGGAGCATGTGATAGTGGAAGCAACTATCATCATCTTTCATGTGTCATTTGATTCCGGCATGCTTCCAGAGAAATGGAAAATTGCAAATGTCACTCAAAGCTTCATGAAGCGAGAGAGCCAGAAGAAAGGACAGGACAATTAGGCTGATCTCAGTGTCTAAGAAGATGTTTAACTCGATTATTAGAGTCAACATGATTTCTGACAAATGTCAGCATGTTTTTTTCTCAGGGATCGGTTTTGCTTGACAAAACTGCTGGAATTCCTTAAGAGATTATCAAGCAGAATAGACAATGTAGAATCGGTAGCTGGTGTGCACTTGGATTTTTAGAAGAACTCTGATAGGGCATCAGACATGAGGCTGCTTAAAAAGTAAAGATCCACGGTATTGCATGACCGATGCTAGCATAGAGAAAGCAATTACTGTTTAGCAGGAAGGAAAGAGTCAGAATAAAGAGAGCCTTTTCTGGTTGGTTGTCGGTGACTAGTGATGTTCCACAGCGGTCTGTGTTGGGTCCACTTACGTTATACGTAAGAACTATCTGTGAAAGTGGAATAGATGGCTTTGTGACAAAGTCTTCAGGTGATGCGAAGATATGTAGAGGGGTAGATAGTTTTTAGAAAGTAGACAGACTCCATAATGAATTGAACGGATATGGAGAATGGCAAAGAGGTAGCTAATTGAATGCAGTGTCTTCCCCTCTATGGCCATGCATTTTGTTAGATTAAATAAAGGCACAGCATATTTTCTTAATGGAGTGAAAACAAAATTTAAAAAAATCTGAGGTGCAAGGTGACTTTTGCGATCTCTGCGGATTCACCTAAACGTTTATTGGCAGGTTGAGTCAGTGCTGTGAAATGTCAATGCGATGTTAGCATTCATTTCAAGAGGAATGGAATATAAAAGCAAGAAGTAAGGCTGAATGAAACTTTTTAAAGCGTTGGGCAGGCCAATTTTGGAGTACTGTGAGCCGTCTGGTCCCACTAAGAAGGGATGCGCTAACATCGGAGAAGATGAGTGCAATATCAATTGAGGAATAAGGGAACCTATTTTAATCATTTTTGATAGATTGAAATGCAGGAAGAACTCAGAAGATCAAGCAGCAACTGTGGAAAAGAGTGCAATCGATGTTTAGGGCCGCGGAGAGAAGGCAGCTCTGATCGCCTGGAACGGAGGCCACATTCTTGGAGCAGATGCTGATGAGATGAAGGAAAGGGGAAAAGTGAAAAGCATTTTTACAGGAAACTGCGAAGGAAGAGGTATGGACCAGATAATTGTTGGAGCCGGTATGTTTCTAACGAAGAGTGTCGTCAATTTGTTTCCTTTGATTGAGGCAAAGAGATCGAGCGAGGTAAGGCAGTTGTTAAAATGGACCAAGTGTACAGAAGGTCAGTGTGGACGTTGGTGGCCAATGTGATGAAATTCACGGCCTCAGAGCAGGTGCATGAAATAGCATCGATGCAGTCATCAATGTCATAAGGGGACAGGCGGCTGGACACAAGTGCAGGACGCAGACACTAAAGTACTAGGGGCAGGATGGGAACAACTAAACGATAGACAAGATGTGGGGACCGTGGTGTGCGTGAGGGACATGGCGTTCAAGGCGATTCTGGGGTTCCAGGAGAGGCTTAGAGTTCAGGCAAGGCAGGATCCCAGAGTTCAGAGGAGGTTTTTGGAGGTCCAGCAGGATCTAGGAGTTACGGCAGGATCTTGGAGTTCTCTGGGGGAGTCGCATAACTTCTGGGCAGGGCCCAGACCTCCGAGGAAGGAACACGGGGGCCTACGCAGGTTGCAGGGCACCTGGGTAGGTTGCGGAGCACAACGCAACGGCAGCAAGGGGTAGGAAGGGGCAGAGTCCCCAGTCGGGCAACGGCAGTCCAGCCAAGCTTGCCCAACGGAGGCAAGGGATAGAAAGGAAACTTCCTCCAGGGTGATTGCCAGACTTACTTGAAAAAATTGTCTTTAACGATGGTACTCCAAGCCAGGCAAACTGGAGGAATAGGATAAGCAGGACAACCAGGGGTGAGCAGGATAGGCAAGACAAACCCCCAACTCCACTCAGTCCCAGAGGCCCCTCTATACACCGACAGCCGATGGGCATCAGGGTCCCCACCTTGAGCCCCAACAAGCCAAGATGATCCACAGGTGTGACTAATTAGGCTCAAGGGTGAAAGGCGGACGGCTACAAGACCCGGAGTCCGTGGCCCGGACCAAGAACCGGAACACAGGCTCTGGACCGGAGCATAACACATCAGTGTTCTGGAGGAACAAGATAGGGAACATTTCTGGTGAAGGCTTGGAATAGGGACGTAGCCAATGGCCAACACACGAGCTTGGATTATGCGGACGGAGCCAAAGGAAACATTGTTGAGGGTGAGGGCCAATTCTAACAGACAGAGGAAAGTGGTAGTGGATCGGGGGTAGAAGTGTATTGGGAATGTTCATTCATGGTGTAAATGAGGTAATCGTGGCCAGGGTGTTGCACGTTAGAGAGAAGATTGCGAACATGAGAAGTTTCAACGATATAGATTGGAAGGGACTGACAGAGGAAGACAAAATCGAGTCGAGCTATGAGCATAAGAGTGCAGTGGGTCAGGAGCAGGCAGAGATAATATGCCTACCCAGCACAGTCGTGATTGTGGATCTTGGGTATTGGGTCAAGGTGAGCAGTTGTGGGCGAAGGATCCGTGAGTGGATGGGAGATCTCCAGAACTGATAAGGTCAGTAATGGTGTCAGAGACAGTTTTATGTAGTTCTGGAGTGGGGTCCTCCTCATGTGGTACGGATAAGGAGATGCTGGATTTCACATGTTCACTCGGAAACAGTCCAACAGCACATCCTTTGTCTGGGGGTTTGTTTGTAAATTTGGGATAGGCACAGAGAGAGCGGAGTTCAGAGTCGGTAAGGTTTGAGGAGGAATGAGCTGTGCCAGTGTGGCTGATTGATGTCTCGTCGGGAATTCCGGATTAAAACATCCAGAGCAGGGCAGCAAACCAGATCGATATGTCGAAGGAGGAGGTTTGCAGAAGGGAGAAGGGGACATCAGTGCGTCGAGTGGGAAGGGAAACACATTGTATTTTTATTTTACTGTTAACACTGCTTTAGACAATTTGGACTTTATCTGATAAAAATGACTCTGCCTTCTTAGGCTCAAATTGTACAATCAAATAAATACATAAAACAAAGTTGTTTGCATCATGTTACTAGATGATTTTACATCAGAAATTAGAAATAGTGTGCAGTCGACGTTCTGGGCGAGGAACCCGGCTCTCGGCCTGTAGGAAGGGTCTCTGCATGTTTGAGGCTTTTCTTTTTAATCCAACAGACGTCCACTAAGAAAGCCATACGAATCCAAAAGAATAAACATGAGGGCAAACTGGCCAATAATATAAAGTGGAATGCTAAAAGTTTGTTTTTCAGTTATATAAAGAGTAAAAGGGCGGTGAGAGTTGAAACTGGACTACTGGAAATAATGCTGGTGATGTAGTAATGAGGTATAAAGAAATGGCATATGAAGCTCATGAGTACTTTACATCAGCTCTCCCTGTGAAAGACTTTAACAGTGTTCCTGAAGACCATGAGTGCCAGGGAGCATGAGTGAGTGCCTTTTCTATTACAAAGGAAAAAGCGCCAAAGAAACGCTAAGGTCTTAAATAGGACAAGTGGACCATATGGCTGACATCCCACAGTTCTGAAAGAGGTTGCCGAAGAGATAGCAGATGCAGTGGTTATCATTTTTCAAGAATCACTGAATTCTGTTATGGTTCCGGAGGAATGACAAATTGCAAATGTCTCTGCACTCTTTAAAAAGGGAGGAAGGCAAATAAAGAAGGAAATTACAGGCCCGTTCGGCTACCCTGCCTGACAAATCTGACAGGGTTCCTCGAGGACTAACAATTAGCATGGAAAAAATGAAGGGAGGTGGATGTCTTTGGCACAAATGTAACCCTCAGGCTCGCCCGGCTCCTGTTCGTCTAGGGGAGTCGGCCTTCGGCCCCACCAAACTGGGTAATCACATTGTGTGGATGTTGTGCAATGTACCCCCAGCTACAAACCCACAATGCAAAATACCAGATAGTACACCATATGCAATTAAATGATAGAACATTATGAATCTTAATCTAAATATAGTACTGAAAATAAAAAATGTGCCCAAGTCAAGTCAAAGTCACGTTTGAGCTCACTCAGTAGTCATTCTTCCACCATCGGTCTCCTCCGAGCGTCGCCGAACTTCGGACTTCCACATCCCAGCCCACTCCGCCTGGTGGTCTACCCGCTCTCTTCACACGCATCCTCCCTCTTCATCTCTCCTCGACAAAAAACCCACGAAGACAACGTCCTTCCTGATACACAAGACAAAGCAACAATCTCCGATGGGCTAACAGGCATAACCCAAACATTGCTGCTACAGAGAAACAATTACATCAGCAGGGAACATTACTGAGAAGCCATTACTTTTGCCTTAGCAGTGAAACATTTCAAAGAAGCCATTACATAGAAACATAGAAAGCCTATGGCACAATACAGGCCCTGCGGCCTAAAACGCTGCACTGAACATGTCCTTACCTTAGAATCTACCTAGGGTTACCCATAGCCCTCTAATTTTCTAAACTCCATATACCTATCCAGAAGTCTCTTAAATGACACTATCGTTTCCACCTCCAAGACCGTCGTCGATTGCCCATTCCGCGCACTCACCTTCACTGTGTAAATAAACGTACACCTGGCATCTCCTCTGTACCTACCTCCAAACACATTACAACTGTGCCCTCTCGTGTTGGCCATTTCAGCCCTGGGAAAAAGCCTTGGCTATCCACACGATAAATGCCCTTCATCATCTTATACACCTCTGTCAGATCACCTCTCATCCTCCGTCCCTCCAAGGAGAAAAGGCCAAGTTCACTCAAACAATTCTCATAAGGCATGCTCTCCAATCCAGGTGACATCCTTGTAAAGCTCCTCTGCACCCTTTCTATGGTTTCCACATCCTTCCTGCAGTGAGTCTATCAGAACTGAGCACAGTTCTCCAAGTGGAGTTTGAACAGGTTCCTATATAGCTGCAGCATTACCTCTCGGCTCCTAAACTCAATCCCACAGTTGATGAAGGCCAATATACAGTCTGCCTTCTTAACCACAGAGTAAATCTGCGCAGCAGCTTTGAGTTCCCTATGGACTCGGACGCCAAGATCCCTCTGATCCTCCACACTGCCCAGAATCTTATGATTAATACTATATACTGCCATCCTATTTGACCTACCAAAATGAATCACCTCGCACTTATCTGGGGTGAACTTCATCTGTCATTTTGCAGGTCAGTTTTGCATCCTATCAATCTCCCACTGTAATCATTGACGGCCCTACAAACTATCCACAACACCACCAAACTTTGTGTTATCAGCAAATTTACTAACCCAACCCTCCACTTCCTCATCCAGATCATCTATAAAGATCATGAAGATTAGGGGTCCCACAACAGATCACTGAGACACACCACTGGTCACCAGCCTCCTTGTAGAATGTGACCCACCTGAAACCACTCATTGCCTTCTGTGGGCAAGCCAACTCTGGATGGAGAACGCAATGTCCCCTTGGATCCCATGCATTCTTATTCTCTCAATAAGCCTTGCACGGGGTATCTTGATGAAATCCATATACACTACATCTACTGCCTTGCTTTCATCAATATCACATGGTCAAAAATTTCAATCAGGTTCATAAGACACGACCTGCCTTTGAAAAAGTCATGCTGACTACTCCTAATCATATTATACGTCTCCAAATATTCATGAATCCTGTCTACAAGGATGTTTTCTATCAACTTGCCAACCACTGAATGGAGACTCACTGGTCTATAATTTCCTCATATATCTCTTTAATCTATTCCTTTCTTTAATAAAGGAACAACATTCACAACCCTCCAATCCTTTACTTGTATTTCCAGAAGGCATTTCACACGGTGCCACGCATGAGGCCGCTTAACATGATAAAATCACATGGAAATACAGGAAAGATGCTGACATGGTTAGAGGGATGGCTGACAGGCAGGGGCCAGCGACTGGGGGGCATTTCCTGGTTGTCTGCCAGTGATTAGCAGTGTTCTCCAGAGGCCAGTATTAGAAACCTACTTTTTATACTTTTGTCAATGATTTAGATAAAGAAATTGATGGCTTTGCAGCAACGTTGTCAGAAGTTATGAAGATAACTCTGGAGGGGTATGTAGCTCTGAAGAACCAATGAGATTGCAGAAAGAAACTGAGGGATCAAGGGAAATGATGAGAGGGCAGGTGTACTGGGATGAATCGATCCGGGATCAGCCATTATGAAATTCTAGATGGACACTGGTTTGAATGGCTTAATTCCACTCCTTTGTCTAATGGTTTTATCGTCTAAGGATATAAAAATTGGAAGAATGGGAAAAAATTGGCAGGTTCAATACAATGTTCGGAAATGAGCTGGTCGTAAAGAAGGCAAATGTTGGTATTCAGTTCAAAGTGGAATATAATATAAAAACAGCGAGATTCGCTGAGTACTTATAAGCAACTGTTTGCACTTGGCGTACTGTCAACAGTTTAATGCCCCGTATCTCAGAAAGCATGTGCTCACATCGGGGGGGGCGGGGAGTCCAGATTACGAGGATGATTCCGGGAAAGAAGGGTTAAGATGTAAGAGCTTTGGCCCTGTACGCACTGGAATTTAGAAGAATGCGAGTAGATTGTATTGAAACCTACAAAATGCTGAAAAGACTTGTTTAGGCGGATGTGGAGACGATGTTTCATATACAAAGTCTCCAGAAATTGCAAGCACAACCTCAAATTTTAGAGGGATCACTTTAGAACAAAGTTAAGTAGGATATTGTTTTACCATAGAGCGGTGAATCTGCGGAATGCTCGGCCACAGACAGGTGTGCAAACCAAGTCCGTGGAAATATTGAAAGAAAAAAAAGATAATTTCCTGATTCGTCAGGGCATCAAAGGTGATCCGGGATTAAACATAATTGATTGATGAAGCAGCTTTGATGGGCTGAATGGACTGTCTTAATGTACCACACAGTGACTGCCATTTGGATGTCAGCAAGCCAGGTGCAGCTCTCCGTAATCTCATAAATGGGCGGGTGATTGAATCACCGAGTTAGCAGATGCCTTGCCAGCTTTGCATATGTGATTCATGCTGAGTTGGAAGCTTTGAGCAGAATGGCCAGGTGCTTCAGAAACAGTCTTCCCAATAGGCAAAGTAGGTGGTGGCTTCAGCTGTTCTCTGGATCCACTAGTATAGGTGCTACTGATGCAGTGTCTCCCGGTGAATTAATGAGCTTCTGTTTGCACTAGGTAGCGCCATTGGATGATGCAAAACCTGCGGCTGGAGACACTAAAATCATGAGTTGTTTTTCTTCTCATTTATATCAATATCCCGTGTCATCTCTCGGTATGTACAGGTGCCGGACAAGCACACACCTTGTACAGCAAGGTGACACAGAGGGAATGCGGACCACTCATGGTCTTTGCAGTGAAACTGTGAACTCTGGAGATGAGAACTCAGAGAAATTGTAATCATTAGGTATGAAAGACAAGAAATCATACTACATCTACTGTTCTTTTCCCCTTTCTCTCTGGGTTTCGCGCTTCACTGTATCTGTCTAACGCACACTCCAATATCTCGCTCTCAGCTCCTCCTCCCTTCTCTTTCCCACTGTCCCTCCAACCTCTATTCCATCAATGCTGCCTCGCTTTTCCCTATTCTCTCTCTCTCCCTCCCCCACCCCTCTCTCTCTTTTTCTCTCCCTCTCTCGTTCTGTCTATCTCTCACACATATCCCTCGGCATTAGTCTGTTAATATGGATATCTGTCGCGCTCTTTGCCCTCCGCATCGCCTTCATGTCACCCACAGGAACACAGTATTTGACAGAACACTGTGCTGGAGATGTTGGTGAGGTTAAAAGCGGAGACTCGGTTAATGATTACACAACAGACAGTGGGATTAATTTAATTTCTGGAAAGGTGACAGGCTGAGAGTAGTGGGAAATCACGGCGGTGGCTGCTTAGTTCCCAGCGATGACAGCCATTGAACTGAGGGGGGGCACATGTCCAGTTCCTGTGGTATGGAGGGTGAGTGAAAAGTTTGTTTTGAATACCATACAAAACACGGTCCCCTTCCTGCACGGTCTCTCCCACCATCTCTTTCCCCTCCACCTCCTTTACTCCCGATCAGCTTCTCCCCATTCCACATTCTTCCTCTTCCACTCCAGAACCTCTTTCGAGATCGTCCATTTCCCTTCTTTTTAAGGCAGACTGCTCAGGCTGGATTGATCCTCGTAGTCCGGAATAGACTAACTAGGGTGTTCTGACCGATAGCAGGGGAGAAGTATGGATGGGTTACACAGTGTGAACGGTCACCCTTGTAGCACAGTTCTCAATAGTACACAGGACAGATTGACGTGGCCGTGCAAGAGGTTCAGAGGGACTGTGAGCAATGTCACCCAGAGGTGGTGGTATGGTGGTGAGGGGTATTGGGACCAGGAATACGCTGCCATGGGGCGTAGACAGTGTATGTATGCAGTGATTCTGACTGTCCATCCCCATTATCCAGGTGAACATACAGAAACATTGGCATTGCCGCCTGCGGACGAAGTGTTTGTAAATAGAATGGTATTGTGTACTAGAACGGGCATGGTGGCCCGAAGGGGAGCTTGATCAACAACCTGTGAATTGCCCTATGCCTATGGCAAATATAGGGTAATGGCCGGCACAGCACAATTTTGTGTGCTTAACACTGCTCTAACTTCTCTAAGCCCATGACTATGTGGCTAGGGACATCTCAAATATCAACTGTAAACTGCTGTGAATGTAA
The DNA here is from genome assembly GCF_048418815.1 of Hemitrygon akajei. Taxonomy (NCBI): domain Eukaryota; kingdom Metazoa; phylum Chordata; class Chondrichthyes; order Myliobatiformes; family Dasyatidae; genus Hemitrygon; species Hemitrygon akajei. The sequence continues at coordinate 2,631,648 of NW_027331935.1, forward strand.
TCATTGTTGGCAGAATTTAGGTCTGTGAGGAAAGGGCGTACAGGAGCAAGATATACCAGTTAGTTGAGTGGTCCCACAACAACAACCTTGGACTCAGCTTCAGCATGACCAAAGAGCTGATTGTGGAGTTCAGGAAGGGCTGAAACAAAAGGGAGCAAAGTCAAACAGCATCGAGAGGTCAGGAGTGGAAAGAGCGAGCAATTTAAAGTTCTTGGGTGTCAATATCTCGGACGCCCTAACATGGACACAAAATATTGTATAGATATAAAGAATGCAATTCAGGGACTTTATTACACTCCGAGTTTGAGGAGATTTGGGTTGTCAACTAAAATACTTGCTAACAACCACTGGACACTGTGGGGAGAAACTCACCTTTGTCAGGCTTTGCACGTATAGCGTGATGCAACTGTGGTACCGTGAAGTCTATGAGGTTGGGATGGCTCGCTCGCCCACCCACACCCCGGTTTGTATGAATGCTGTGTGATTTTCTACCCCGGCAATCGTCCTTTGGCAAGTCATAACATTTCTCACACTGAATACAAATTATAAAGAAGTATATTTACGAATGTTAACTTAAGCACCCAGTTACCAAAGGGAGGGCTGGAAAAAAATGACCCATTATACTTAAGCAGTCACCTGTACACAGTGGAGATCAAATCATCCAGAAACATTTGTTTCCGCTTGAAATCCACGACAAACAAAAGGGCTCTACTTCCAGAGTATTGGTCCTTCCTCCTGAAGACATTCATTTGCATAAAGCACCTTGTGCAAGAGGGACGTCATCTTCATCCATCTTCCCTCCTGCATTCTCCCAGCTCCCACCATCAAAGAGCTGCCCTCACAGCATTCTGTAGAACCCTTATCAATTCTACCATCCTGACTGGATGACACTACATTCTGAAGTTGTACAGTAAATCCCCATCTCAGATCAAACCCTACAAGCTTATAATAAAACAGACTTCTCTCACAAAATTGATAAACTGAAATGCCTACAGCATAGCAGACAGAATGTTAATCAGGGTGTTACACTTACATGACTTTATTTCTTAGAACAAGATTTTGATGATTGATAATTGCCACTTAATTGTACCTGTGTAAATTGTCAGATTGAGTGAACCTGCAGCAGTATCCGGCGATGTGCTGTACGGTGGGGGGGGGGGGGGGGGTGATTGATAAGTTCCTGGCCTGATGTAGAAAGAGTCAATTTTAGAGAACCGAACACATTTAATTTTCAACATAGTCCCGTCCTACATTTACACACTTTGCCCAGCGGCCGTGGAGCATACGGATCTTGCTCATCTGCAGGGGTGATTGATAGGTTTGTCGCCTAAGAAACATGGAACAATACAGCAGAATACAGGCCTTTTGGCCCACAACGCTGTGTCGACCCATAAACCCTGACTCCCATATAAACCACCACACACACACACACACACACACACACACACACACACACACACACACACACACACACACACACACACACACACACACACACACACACACACACACACACACACACACACACACACACACACATTAAATTCCTCCATGTACCTGTCTAGTAGTCTCTTAAATTTCACTAGGGTATCTGCCTCCACCATTGACTCAGGCAGTGCATTCCACGCACCAACCGCTCTCTGTGTAAAAAGCCTTAATCTAATATCCCCCTTGAACTTTTCACCCCTTACCTGAATGCCATGTCCTCTTGAATTGAGTGGTGCCCTGGGGAAGAGGCGCTGGCTGTCCACACTATTTATTCCTCTTAATATCTTGTATACCTCTATTATGTCTCCTCTCATCCTCCATCTCTCCAGAGAGTAAAGCCCAGTCTCCCCTAATCTCTGATCATAATTACCCCACGACTCTTAAACTTTATCCCTCAACTTATGAAAGCTAACACTGCATAAGCTTTCTTAACTACCCTATCTTCCTGTGAGACAGCTTTCAGGGATCTGTGGACATGCACTCCAGATACCTCTGCTCCTCCAAACTCCCAGGAATCCTGCCCTTTCTTTTGTACTCTGCCTTGGAGTTTGGCTTTGCGAAGTGTACCACCACACACTTCTCTGGTTTGAACTCCATCTGCCACTTCTCAGCCCACTTCTGCATCCTATCAATGTCTCTCTGCAATCTTCGACAATCCTCAGCACTATCCACAACACCACCATCCTTTGTGCATCTGAAACTTGTCAACCCACCCTTCTGCCCCAATATCCAGGTTGTTAATAAAAATCATTGTAGAACAACACTAGTCACAATCTTCCAATCCGACTCTCTCCACCATGACCCTCTGCTTTCTGTAGGCAAGCCAATTCTAAAACCTGGTCAAACTTCACTGGATACCATACCTTCTGACTCTCTGAATAAGCCTACTGTGTGGTACCTTGGCAAATGCCTTATTAAAATCCATGTAGATAATATCCACTGCACTACCCTCATCTATATGCCTGGTCACCTACTCAAAGAACTCTATCAGGCTTGTTAGACTCGATCTCCCCTTCACAAAGCCATGCTGACTGTCCCTGATCAGACCATGAATCTCTAAATGCCCATAGATCCTATCTCTAAGAAGCTTTACCAACAGCTTTCCCACCACAGGCGTAAGGCTCACTGGTCTATAATTACCTGGACTAATTCTACGAACTTTTTTGAACATGGGGACAACCTTCACCCGTCCCCCCCAATCTTCCGGTACCATTCTAGTGGACAACGAGGACACAAATATCCAGGCTCATCAATCTCTTCTCTCGCCTCATGGAGCAGCTTGGGGAATAAACCTTCAGACCTCGGGGACTTATCCGTCGTTTTTTTTTAACAAATCCAACAGCTCTTCTCCCTTAATATCAACATGCTCCAGAACATCATCCTCACTAATATTGTCCTCACCATCATTAAGTTTCCTCTCATTGGTGAATACCGAAGAGAAGTATTCATTGAGCACCTCACTCATTTCCACAGCCTCCAGGAACATCTTCCCAACTTTATCTCTATTCCATCCTATCTTCACTCCTGTAAACCTTTTCTTCTTCGGATACTTGAAGAATGCCTTGGGGTTTTCCTCTAGACTACTCGCCAAGGCCTTCTCATACACCGTTCTTGCTCTCCTCAGCCCCTTCTTAAGCTCCTTTCTTGCTACCCTATATTCCTCAACAGACTCATCTGATCCTCGTTTTCTGAACCTCACGTATGTTCCAACTGACTAGATTTTCCACCTCACTTGTTAACCATGGTTCCTACACTCTACAATTCTTTAACTTCCTCACCAGGACAAATTAATCCCTAAAATCCTGCAAGAGCTCCCTAACCATCGACCACATGTCCATAGTACATTTCCCTGCAAATACATCTTCCCAATTCACACCTGCAAGTTCTAGCTTTATAGACATAATTTGCCCTTCCCCAATTAAAAATTTTCCCTGTCCTGTCTGATTCTATCCTTTTCCATGATAATGCTAATGGCCAGGGAGTGGTGGTCAGTGTCTCCCAGATGCTCATCTACTGAAAGATCTGTGACCTGTCCCGGTTCGTTTCCTAATACTAGATCTAGTATGGCATTCCCTCTAGTCGGCCTGTCAACATACTGTGACAGAAACCCGTTCAGGACACACTCAATAAAATCTGCCCCGTCTAAACCCCAATGCATTCTTCAATTATGTGATGACAGGAACGACTAGAGATAAAGGTGGGAAGATGTGCCTGGAGGCTGTGGAAGTGAGCAAGGTCCTCAATGAATACTTCTCTTCGGTTTTCACCAATGAGAGGGAATTTGATGACGGTGAGGACAATATGAGTGAGGTTGATGTTCTGGAGCATGTTGATATCAAGGGAGAAGAGGTGTTGGAGTTGTTAAAATGCATTAGGACGGAGAAGTCCCCGGGGCCTGACGGAATATTCCCCAGGCTGCTCCACGTGGCGAGGAAAGAGATTGCTGAGCCTCTGGCTAGGATTTTTATGTCATCGTTGTCCCCTTGTTCATAAAAGTTCGTCGAGATAGTCTGGGTAATTATAGACCAGTGATTCTTACGTCTGTAAAAGATTCTTAGAGATAGAATCTAAGGGCATTTAAAGAATCATGTTCTGCTCAGAGACAGTCAGCATGGCTTTGTGAAGGGCAGATCGTGTCTAACAAGCCTGATAAGAGTTCTTTGAGGAGGTGACCAGGCACATAGATGAGGCTAGTGCAGTGGATGTGATTTACATTCTTTTAATGAGGCATTTGACAAGATACCACATGGTGGCTTATTCCGAAAGTCAGAAGGCATGAGATCCAGGGACGGTTGGCCAGGTGAATTCAGAACTGGCTTGCCTGCAGATAGTATTGGAGTATAAAAGTATAAACTTCAACTATGAAGTCAGTTATTTGCTATGCATGTACTCAATTTAGTAGAATGAAATCTTAGGAATGTAGAGGTAACTAAAGAGCTAAAGAAATGTAGATTAGAACATTGCTCAATTCTGAGTTTCCTATTTGCTATGCATATACCCAATTTGGTAGGAGACTGCAGTCTTAAGATGACAATGGTGTGTTAAAGAAAGGTAGCTAAGAGATGTAGATTAGAACATTGCTCAGTTCTGAGTTTATTATTTTCTATGCATGTACTCAATTTACTCAATTTAGTAGAATGAAATCTTAGGAATGTAGAAGACAATGGTGTGTTAATGAGAGGTAGCTAAGAGATGTAGATTAAAACATGATTAAGCCAATTGATAGGAACAAAAGGGACATAATGTACGTGCAGTATGTGCAGTATGCAACTAGAGATTTGCTATAAAATCTGTTGTGTCCGAGGATCGAGGGGCAATCAGCGACTAGCTCAATGAATGTCTCAGCTTTGATTTGCAAATTAAAGTTTAACCCTTCTTGGAGAATCTTCTGCGTCTCTTGGTCATTTGTAAGGCACGAAATACCACGACATAATTGCCGACCGCGGCAGGACCGGATAGAGACCCGCGGAAGGGAAACGGCTGATTGGGAACGCTTCCCAGTCCTCTAGGGACCCCCACAAGGCTAACAGAATTAAGGGTGCACCCAAACAAAAGGAAAGCGCTTTTTGCGACAATTTGGACTAAGAATTCTGTTGGCTTTGGGGAGGTCTTGAAGTCTCAGAAGTGTGGAACCGCTGCCAAAGGGTCTCTCCGGTCCAAAGAACCTGGCAGAATTGGGGGTTAAAGGAGGAGGCTCAGAGGATTGCTCAAGAACACTGCAGTGAGGGTAAGTACAAATAAGTTAATACGTTAAGAAAAAGTCCACGTGGTGTTGGTAAATCCCTGTGAGTACCGCTTCATATGAAACGAAGGGCTGAACGGGCAGGGAAAGTAGAATAGAAGTAGAGTAGAAAGTCCTCGTGGATACCGCCTTAAGAGAGAAGGGTCTGCTCGGGCGAGGTGTTAGAATAGAATTAGAATAGAAAGTCCTCGTGGATACCGCCTTAAGAGATATGGGTCTGCCCGGGCGAGGTGTTAGAATAGAATTAGGGTAGAAAGTCCTCGTGGTTGCCGCCTTAAGAGATAAGGGTCTGCCCGGGCGAGGTGTTAGAATAGAATTAGAGTAGAAAGTCCTCGTGGTTGCCGCCTTAAGAGATAAGGGTCTGCCCGGGCGAGGTGTTAGAATAGAAGTAGAGTAGAAAGTCCTCGTGGTTACCGCCTTAAGAGATAAAGGTCTGCCCGGGCGCGGTGTTAGCATAGAATTAGGGTAGAAAGTCCTCGTGGTTACCGCCTTAAGAGATAAGGGTCTGCCCGGGCGAGGTGTTGGAATAGAAGTAGAGTAGAAAGTCCTCGTGGTTACCGCCTTAAGAGATAAGGGTCTGCCCGGGCGAGGTGTTAGCATAGAATTAGGGTAGAAAGTCCTCGTGGTTACCGCCTTAAGAGATAAGGGTCTGCCCGGGCGCGGTGTTAGAATAGAATTAGAGTAGAAAGCGTTCGTGGATACCGCCTTAAGAGAGAAGGGTCTGCCCGGGCGAGGTGTTAGAATAGAATTAGAGTAGAAAGTCCTCGTAGATACTGCCTTAAGAGATAAGGGTCTGCCCGGGCGAGGTGTTAGAATAGAATTAGAGTAGAAAGTCCTCGTGGTTACCGCCTTAAGAGATAAGGGTCTGCCCGGGCGAGGTGTTAGAATAGAATTAGGGTAGAAAGTCCTCGTGGATACCGCCTTAAGAGATAAGGGTCTGCCCGGGCGCGGTGTTAGAATAGAATTAGAGTAGAAAGTCCTCGTGGATACCGCCTTAAGAGATAAGGGTCTGCTCTGGCGAGGTGTTAGAATAGAATTAGGGTAGAAAGTCCTCGTGGATACCGCCTTATGAGAGAAGGGTCTGCCCGGGCGAGGTGATAGAATAGAATTAGGGTAGAAAGTCCTCGTGGTTACCGCCTTAAGAGATAAGGGTCTGCTCGGGCGAGTTGTTAGAATATAATTAGGGTAGAAAGTCCTCATGGATACCGCCTTAAGAGAGAAGGGTCTGCCCGGGCGAGGTGTTAGAATAGAATTAGAGTAGAAAGTCCTCGTGGATACCGCCTTAAGAGAGAAGGGTCTGCCCGGGTGAGGTGTTAGAATAGAAGTAGAGTAGAAAGTCCTCGTGGTTACCGCCTTAAGAGATAAGGGTCTGCTCGGGCGAGGTGTTAGAATAGAATTAGAGTAGAAAGTCCTCGTGGTTACCGCCTTAAGAGAGAAGGGTCTGCCCGGGCGAAGTGCTAGAATAGAATTAGAGTAGAAAGTCCTCGTGGTTACCGCCTTAAGAGATAAGGGTCTGCCCGGGCGAGGTGTTAGCATAGAATTAGGGTAGAAAGTCCTCGTGGATACCGCCTTAAGAGAGAAGGGTCTGCTCGGGCGAGGTGTTAGCATAGAATTAGAGTAGAAAGTCCTCGTGGATACCGCCTTAAGAGATAAGGGTCTGCTCGGGCGAGGTGTTAGCATAGAATTAGGGTAGAAAGTCCTCGTGGATACCGCCTTAAGAGATAAGGGTCTGCACGGGCGTGGTGTTAGACTAGGTGTAGAATTAGAGTAAATAATATTATCCAGTAAGCAAACTGTGAATCTCTGAAATACCTTAACAAGAGAGAATAACATGACAGGTAAAGGAACAGCAGTAGAGATTCTGAGCAAAAAATTCCATTTTTTCAAAATGAGATCACAAAAACTTTAGAAAAATGGGAAAAAAGAACCAAAAACCTGGTCACAAAGTGGCCAATAGAAGGAACATTTGATGTAAGTTTGTGCGAAGAAATGGAGGGACTAATTAAAAATTACAAATCAAAAGATAAATCTAAGAAAAGAGAGCAAAAAAAGAGAACGAGAAATGGAAGTGCTAAAACTCTTCAGAACGGAGGGAGAAAGGCTGAGGAGGACAAGTAGAATATTGATTACAAGCGAGCAAGACACTAAGGTGCTGGAGAAACAGCCTATTAAAGAGAAAGAAGGGTACGATGAGAAGCTGGCTTCAGCTCCGTACCCAGATGCGAAAGAAACAGAAAAACCCCCTCCCTATAATGAGGAAGGAACCCCTAAGCAGTGCCCCCTGCTGACAGGAACAGTAAACATGCAGGGAGAAGTACAGGTTTGGGATAATGAGGAGGAGAAAAAACAATACGAGAAGGAAAATGCGGCGATATGGCAGGAGATACAGGCAGAAAGGATAAAGACAGAACAGGTACAGAGAGAAATGCAAGAAGGGATTGAACGGATGAAATATTTGAGAGAGGAAAAGGAATATGAGGAGTATCGATTATACCATAGAAATAAACAGACTAGAAAAGGTGACTCATTGGAGGAGCAAGAGTTAAGAGGTGAGAGAGAGGATGTGAGAATTTGTGGGGAAGAGGTAGGAGGCAGAAGCCTAGAAGGAAAGAAGGAGGCAGTAGGGGAGCGACTTGCGGAAGTCGAGAGAGAGCCAGATAAGTTACTAAAAGGGGATTGCCAGGAGAGATACGAAAAATATTCTAGGGGCCAACCAAGTATTGAATCAAGACAGAATGGAAGGACTCCACAGGGAGACTGAGGAAAGAGCAGAACCCCGGAGACATTTGTGTGGGAGACAGTAAAGACATACCCTGAGACAGATGGGGAGTCAGGTGAGGAGAAAAGCCAGGGCAAGTGGGAAGGAGGAGGAAGAATGATGCCGTTGTTAGTTAAAGGATCAGGACAAGTGCAGTATATCCCTTGGGGATCCCAGGACCAAGAAGGGCTGAAAAACACTCTGCCCAATCTACATGAAGGAGCAGGGAAATGGATTAGAGCCTTTGAAGAAGAAACAGCGGGACGATTATTGGCTATGGGAGATTTGAAGGCACTGTTGATAAGGTTGATGGGAACCTCCAAACTTAACGAACTAATGGAAATGGCTGGCATAGTAAACTCGAACGACCCAAGAACTGATGGAGATGGGTTTGACAGAGTGAGGCAGAGGGTATGGCAGGCCCTCAGAAAGCTTTATCCACCCAAAGTGGACCCCAAAGCCTTAAAAGGAGATCCACTGGGAGACACTGAAAACCCAGCAGCCTATGTAGAAAACCAGTTGAAAAGGTGGAGACTGGAGACTGAGCAAGAGGTGGAGAATAGCTTATTTATGACCTCACTGTTCCGACATAGCATTTTGGATGCAATGCCACCACAAGTAGAATCCAAACTGGAGGAGGTGGTTGGACTAACGTCAAAGACCCCACAAGAATTTAGAGACCACGTAGTCCATGTGGTTGAGAAATACTGGAAAGACGAACAAAGGTTGGCTGAGCAGCAGGAAGAGGTGCAAAGAAAGTTAATACAAATGCAGCTCGAAGAACTCAAAAAGAAGGAAAAAGAGAAAAACAAAAAGATGCTGCCAACAACCACCGATTCGAGTACAGCCATCGAGCTGGACAAAGCACTGCTATATGGAGGGACCGATCATACTGTAAGACAAGGGCTGGAAAACCCCATGCAATAATTAACTTTGAGGGAGCATTCCCACAAATGCCCTATCAGGAACAGACTAAATTCAGACAGCCCAGACAGGACTGGAAGTCCCAAGGAGGAGGACAGAGGAGCTATGGGCAAAGGAGACCAGTGAGAAGACAGTGGGAAAGAGAGGTAGAGAGATTGTGCTGGGAATGTAATCAGCCAGGTCACATGAGAAGAGATTGTCCGTTTATACTATGGCCTCTCATACACCAGCAGGAACCGATAAGAAGGGAACTAAAGTTTAGCCAAGGACTAGCCCCCACCAGCCCAAGCGGACCTGTGAACCCCTATGCAAGGTACTGAGGGTGCCCCGAGAACTTGAGTGGGAAGGGACATTACCCAATGATAACAAGGGAGGCAGATGAGGAACCCATTGTTCAGGTTATGTTAGAAGGGCAACTGACACCAATGATGATAGATACTGGAGCCACGTACACTTGCGTACAGCCACAGTATGCCCTTCACCTTCCCATGTCAGGAAAGTTTATTAAGATGGTAGGGTTCTCGGGGAAAACACAGTTAACACAGTGCACGGCTCCAGTGCGGTTGAGAATAGGACATAAAGAAATTGTTTTGCCGGTGCTAGTATTTAAAGGAACTCCGATTAATTTGTTAGGCAGAGATGCCTTGTTGAAACTGGAATTAAAATTAAAATGCACCAGAAATGGGCTGAGTGTGAAAAGAGCAGGGGCTCATTTGATAGTGCGAGAAGACAAGAAGGCTAATGTCTTTTGGATAGGAGACATCACAGACCAGATTCAGGAAACCTGGGAAAAATGGAAAAAGGGCGTGCAGGCTATATTACCCAGGGCTGTAATGCCCAAACCTGAGCTACATTGTACAGTGATTTTTGACGAGACTCAGAGCAGGGAGTTAGAGGAGAGATGGCACCTGGAGGCATGTACCCAACAGCACCTGGAAGGGGAGGCTGTGATAATTGGAAAGCAAGGGGCAGCTTTACAAGTTAAATGGAACACCTTTTTAGAAAAATGGTACAGGATACTGGAGGCTGTGCCCCACATAACGTTGTTGGTAAATAAGGGATATCAGTCTAAAGACTTAGGACCCTTAGTTAAGAGTGCTGAAACCGTAACAGTGTGGAAGAAAATCACGCCAGAGGTGTGGATATCAGAAGACAACAATTGTATTAAAATAATGGTAAGTGTAGATATGGTAGGGACAGTGAGAGAGGTCGAACTAACTCTCCAACCACACTTGCCCGTGCTGGGAAAGGAAAGAGGCCAGCAGAAAGATAAAATGTTAGATGAGTTGCCGTCTATTCTGTGGTCACAGCATGACACGGATGTAGGGAAAATAAAAACAGCTAGTCCGGTGGAAATAAAGCTGAAAAGGGGAGCAATTCCACCCAGGAGACCACAATACCCTCTAAGACCAGAAGTGGAAGAGGGAATAGAGTCGACAGTGCAGGGGTTGCTTGAAATAGGAGAGCTTAAAAGAACAAACAGTCCATGCAATACCCCGTTGTTGCCGGTCTTAAAAGCAGAATAATCTAAGTGGAGATTGGTGCATGATTTGCGAGCGGTAAACGATGTGGTAGAGGACTGGCCAGCGGTAGTCCCCAACCCACACACGCTTTTGACTAATGTTCCACCAGAAGCAAGTTACTTTTCAGTGATCGATTTGTTTTCGGCTTTCTTCAGCATTCCTCTGGCCGAGCAATGTCAGTATTTGTTTGCATTTACCTACAGAGGTGCTCAGTATACCTATACCAGAATGCCGCAAGGATTTAAACATTCACCACACATTTTTAATCAGGTATTGAAGGCAGACCTAGAGGGCATGCCATTGGAAAGTACATTGTTACAATATGTGGATGACCTGTTGATTTGTTCCCACAGCGAGGAACAGTGTAAGCAGGACACTATAACTCTGTTAGAGAAGCTAGCGCACAGAGGACATAAAGTATCCAAAAAGAAACTACAATTCTGCACACAGCAAGTGGAGTACTTAAGCAGGGTAATATCCAAGGGAGTGAAAGCGATAGCACCAGATCAGATTGAGGCAATAGCTAAGGCCCCAAAACCCCAGACTGTAGGGCAGATGATGACATTTTTGGGAATGGCAGGGTACAGCTCAGATTGGATAGGAGAATATGCTGAGATTGTGGCACCTTTGAGAAAGATAATGAAAGAAGCAGGACATACAAATTTGAAGAATGGCGTACAGTGGAATGGAGAGGCGGAGTTAGCTTTCAGTACTATTAATCAGGAATTGCAGTCAGCACCAGCATTAGCTTTGCCTGACTACGAGAAGGTTTTTTTATTTGTATGTATCCAACCGACAGGAGGGTTATGTTACAGCGGTTCTAACACAAGAGACAGGCACAGGAAAAGCAAAGCAGCTGATAGCATACTACAGTACGAGACTAGATGAGGTGGCTCAGGGGTACCCACCCTGTTATCAGGGATTGGCGGCGCTGTACTATGCATATGAAAAGGCATCATCGGTAACCCTGGGCTATCCTGTAACTCTGTACACACACCACAAAGTAGCAGAACTGCTGGAAAGAGGGAAATTTGTGCTGACGCCAGCCAGGATAGCAGCGTATCAGATGCTATTGACATTTCCTGACATAACTATACAGAGATGCACTACCAGTAATATAGCCGATTTTGTCCCTTTAGACTTTGAAGGAGAACCCCATGATTGTGTAGGGAAGACGATGGCATTTGCCAAATTGAGAGCAGATTTATGGTCAGACCCACTAGAGGAGATAGATAAAAAGGTTCTGTTCGAAGATGGCTCTTGTTATAGGGATTATGATGGAAATCACGCAGGATTCTCAGTGGTGCAGCAGGATCAGTCGAGCTATCAGATTATTAGGATGGAGTCCTGTCCCCAACCGTGTTCCGCCCAACTAGCAGAACTCAAAGCCCCGACAGCTGCGTGTGAAATGATGGAAGGTGAGAAAGTAGACATCTATACTGATTCAGCATATGCTCACGGAGTATGCTATTTGTTCGGGGCAGTGTGGAAGCAGAGAGGTTTTTAAAAAGTAGCGGAGATCCCATACAACATTGTCAGTAAATTCTAGACTTAATAAAAGCCATAATGAAACCTAAAGCATTGGCTATAGTAAAATGCCAGGCACATAAAAAAGGAAACGATGTAATAACAAAGGGAAATCAAGTTGCAGACGAGGCAGCTAGAAAAGCGTCTGGATGTACGTCAGCTGTCATTGCCCCACAGGTAAGCCTAACTCCAAAACCTGAAGTAGAGGACCTAATTGAAATACAAGGTAAGGCAACTTTGGCAGAACAGACAATGTGGAGAAAAAGGGGGGGCCAAGCAGAACCCGGAAGGCTTGTGGAGCACGGAAGATAGTTTTTTGGTAGCGCCCACCCCTCTACTGACGATTCTGATTTCAGAAGCGCATGGGATGGACCATTGTGCAAGGGGGGAAGTGATAAGGAAAATAAAGAAGCCTGGTTTTTGGTCACCTTATTTACAGGCTTCAGTGGACTTCGTCTTATCACAGTGCAAGGTATGCGCACAAAATAATGTTCGGAAGGGAATTACAACCCCAATAGGTCACATTCCTGTACCTGAAGGACCATTTAAACATTTAGTGATCGATTAAGTAGACATGATAAAGACAGTGAGAGGGAAAAGATACATGCTGGTAGTAATTGATAGATTTAGCAGATGGGTGGAGGTGGTACCTTCAAGAGATCAAGGGGCAAAGACAGTGGTAAAATTTCTGACAAATGAAGTGATCCCAAGGTTTGGAATACCTACAGAAGTTAGTTCAGACAACGGTTCAGCTTTTATCCAGAAAGTGGTCAAACTGGTACTACAGGCGCTGAGGATAATGCAAAGATTTGGATGTGTATACCACCCTCAGTCGCAGGGCATGGTAGAAAGAATTAATGGAACCCTGAAAGCCAAACTAAACAAAGTTTGTGCAGATACTAAACTTAATTGGGTCGATGCTTTACCGTTAGCAATGATGAGTTACCACATGCAAACTAATCGAATGACATGCCTGACACCGCATGAGATGCTCACTGGGAGGCCCATGTTAGTGCCCCAGTGGAGAGGGCCGTATAAAGGACCTAGCTTGGAACAATTGGAAATAGAATTGAAACAATACATGCAGCAGCTAGAGAAAAAACAGAAAGAGCTGGAGACCGTACAAGGGGAAGGACGGATTAAACGAGGAGACTAGGTTTACCTGCGAGTTTTTCGGAGAAAGTGGAACGAGCCGAGAAGGGAAGGACCCTTTACGGTGACTAAGGCCTCACCCACCGCAGTTCAGGTAGAAGGACGCTCCACCTAGTACCACCTGAACCATTTCACGAGGGCAGTCCTGCAAGGGCAATCAGGTGAAGTGTCCGAGGTAAGTGATGCAGAAGAGCAGTTAGCAGGAGACAGACAGGGGGAACAAGAAGCTGACACTGCACCGCAGGAGTTTGATCAATTAGTAAGGGAAATTTTTGATTCTGAGGATGGGCCTCAAGACCCTCAGGATGTGGTGGTGGATAATAGGGCTTCTTCAGATAATGGGGATGAGCTGGGAATGACCTGTTGTGCCCGCGGGGACAAAGCACCCACATACTCTAGTAGTGCAGACTTGGGTACCATTAGTGGGGCAGATATGGAATGGGACTGGTAACCTGCAGAAAAGAAGTAAGAGGAGCACAACACTTACCTCCTCTCCATGGTTAAAGACACATACTAATCAGTGGTATCAATGGACAGCTTACACGGCAGGAATGATGAAGAGACAAAATTGTTATCTGTGCTCAAGGGAAAGCCCCACTCAGCATGTAGTTCCCATGCCTTGTAACTCCTCCACTTGCACGCGGTGGTGAAGAGAACACAGGGAACAATGCGAACGACGGTGTCCAGGTCCGGGTAGGGCTTGTGTCATGAGGATTTGCGTTAAAGCAGATTCCTGCTATCAAAACTGTATGAACAATGCACCAATGTGCCCCTATTGGTGTATGTTATATCAGGCGTCCTTGCAGTTTGCCAAAACAAGCTTGCCTATCACTGTAATTATAGCAGACCCTGGGCTATAAACAAAAGAAGCCAGACACCTACACTGCAACAGCTTATAATGCAGGACCATCTGCATTATGAATGTTTCATGCGGGTGGGCACTCACCCAGTTGGCCATTTCCGAGGCAACTGCACTCAGACATGGGATGTAACCCCAGGTAAAAGACACTTGACGGGTTCCCCTCCTCCTGAGGGTGCAATGGAGTCTCAGACTATCCCATTAGCAGACACTTGGAGGCTGTGTGGGCAGGAAGGAGGTCTGAGATCTACGCTCCCCCTCAGGTGGGCAGGAACATGTACGTGTGTCATGCTGCTTCAGGAAGTTATAATGTCCCCTGAAGTACAGTCCAATGCTAACTTCCCTGAGCAGCGGAGTCTGCTACGGCAGAAGAGAAAATATGACCCGGATCCGACGATCTGGATTGACAGTATAGGGCAGCCAAGAGGTATACCTAACGAATTCAAGGCACAAAATGAGATTGCTGCAGGCTGAGAAGCTCTCATACCTGTGATAGGGGTGAGCAAAAATGTTGAATGGATAAACTATATATACTATAATCAGCAGAGATTCATCAACTACACTGATGATGCGCTGGAGGCCTTAGGGCAACAGCTGGATACAGTAGCAGGATGGCGTGGCAAAACAGACAGGTACTGGATTGGCTTTTGGCAGAAAAAGGGTGTGTGTGTGTGTGTAATGTTTGGAGAACAATGCTGCACTTTCATACCGAACAATACTAGCCCAGAAGGGTCTTTCACCAGAGCAATGAATAAGTTAAAGAATCTGCGGACGGAGGTCAAACAGAATGCAGGGTTCGGACATCAGTTCTTTGATTGGTTAGAAGGTAGACTCGGAGGATGGGGAGCATGGCTGACTAAAATAGCAATAACTGTTAGTATTATATTGTTGAGCTGTGAGCGTCTGCTGTGCTGTTTTCTTCCTTGTCTCAAATCTCTTGTAGTGCGTGCTGCAACCAAACAATTTCCGATGCTCACGGCAATTACTGAAGCAAGCTTAGTGGAGAAAGAAACACCAAACATGTATCGTTACAGCCTACAACACCTGCAGGATGAACAGGAGATGACAGTGTGGGAGTAGATTGTAAGGGCTTCTGAGTCTTTTTCCCTGTCTCAGATACATAGGGACAGGTTTTTGGCTCAGCGGCCCAGGGTAACAGGGAGAGAATACTTTGAGGTCTTGGTGCAGAAAATTATAGTTTAACCTGAGATTTGGGAATAAGTGCTTGAGTTTATTGGGGCTTTTGTGCGCAGACTCTTCGTCTTCATTCTCTGTGTGAGACCCTCTGGGTCTCAAAGGGGGAATATATTGGAGTATAAAAGTATAAGCTTTAACTATGACGTCAGTTATTTGCTGTGCTTGTACTCAATTTAGTAGAATGAAATCTTAGGAATGTAGAGGTAACTAAAGAGCTAAAGAAATGTAGATTAGAACATTGATCAGTTCTGAGTTTCCTATTTGCTATGCATATACCCAATTTGGTAGGAGACTGCAGTCTTAAGATGACAATGGTGTGTTAAAGAAAGGTAGCTAAGAGATGTAGATTAGAACATTGCTCAGTTCTGAGTTTATTATTTTCTATGCATGTACTCAATTTACTCAATTTAGTAGAATGAAATCTTAGGAATGTAGAAGACAATGGTGTGTTAATGAGAGGTAGCTAAGAGATGTAGATTAAAACATGATTAAGCCAATTGATAGGAACAGAAGGGACATAATGTTCGTGCAGTATGTGCAGTATGCAACTAAAGATTTGCTATAAAAGCTGCTGTGTCCGAGGATTGAGGGGCAATCAGCGACTAGCTCAATGACTGTCTCAGCTTTGATTTGCAAATTAAAGTTTAACCCTTCTTGAAGAATCTGCTGCGTCTCTTGGTCATTTGTAAGGCACGAAAAACCACGACAATAGCAGAGTGTTATGGTGGATGGAATACATTCAGATTGGCGGCTTGTGACTAGTAGTGTCCCACAAGGATCAATTCTGGGACCTCTACCTTCGTGATTTTTGTTACCGACCTGGATATATGGGGAGAAGTTTGGGTTGGCAAGTTTGCAGACGAAACAAAGGTTGGTGGTGTCGTGGATAGTATTGAGGATTGTCGCCGATTGCAGAGACACATTAATAGGATGCAGAAGTGGGCTGAGAAGTGGCAGGTGGAGTTCAATCCGGAGAAGTCTGAGGTGGTACACCTTGGAAAGACAAACTCCAAGGCAGAGTACAAAGTAAATGGTAGGGTACAGGGGAGTGTGGAGGAGCAGAGGGATCTGGGGGTACATGTCCAAAGATCTCTGAAAGTTGACTCACAGGTAGATCGGGTAGTTAAGAAAGTGTATGGAGTGTTAACCTTCCTAAGTCGAGGGATAGAGCTTAAGAGTCGCGGGGTAGTGATGCAGCTGTATAAAACTCTAGTTAGACCACAGTTGGAGTATTGTGTCCAGTTCTGGTCTCCGCACTATTGGAAAGATGTGGAAGCATTGGAAAGGGTACAGGTATGATTTACCAGAATGCTACCTGGTTTAGAGGGTATGCATTGTGGTCAGAGATTAAAGGAGCTAGAGCTTTACTCTTTGGAGAGAAGGAGGATGAGAGGAGACATGATAAAGATATACAAGATATTAAGAGAAATAGAGTGGACAGCCAACGCTTCTTCCCCAGGGCACCACTGCTCAGTACAAGAGGACATGGCGTTAAGGTAAGGGGACGAAAGTTCAAGGGAGATATTAGATGAAGGTTTTTTACACAGAGAGTGGTTGGTGTGTTTTATGCAGTACCTGAGTCAGTGGTGGAGGCAGATACATGAGTGAAATTTAAGAGACTACTAGACAGGTATATTGAGGAATTTAAGGTGGAGGGTTATATGGAGGTAGGGTTTAAGGGTCGGCACAGCATTGTGGGCCGATTGTCCTGTACTGTGCTGTATTGTTCTATGTTCTATGTACTATGTCCTTTCCCACCTTCCCCTCTGAGCTGAGGGACCAGTCTCGGTGTTGGAAACGCAACCGTCCCCAGCAACAGTATCCAAGACAGTATACTTATTATTGAAGTTGGTGTTAGGGGTATGGAAAGGGGTCCAGAAGAGACCCTATAAACTGTGCTGTTTTTAAGAAGGGGGGGGGGGCATCCCGAGCAATGAGAGAGAGAGAGAGAGAGAGCGAGAGAGAGAGGGAGAGACAGAAATTGCCCTAAAGAATGATGATGTTAAGGATCCTCTGCTGATTGTTCACCTTCCACCTTTCAACCGTACTTGCCAGCTTGTACGGTTTCTGCAGAAAGTGATGGAAGGAGCAGGTTGATGGACAGCTGATGTCCAGCATGTGGAAATAAAAAGCAGATCCGCTGGGCCACAGACAGACACTCTGTCGGACACTGAATGAGCTTTGTGCACCCACGTGAAGGTGGAGTTTTGGAGGATAATTTCGGGGAAATCGATCAGTGGCTCACAGTGTGAAAAGGTGCGACTGGTGGGGAATTATTTTTGTGTCCACCCTTGCCTGGGTGATAATTTCACCACTGAAGAATGGTCGTACGTATCATGGTCATAGTCGGTAACCACAACAGGACTTCGGAAGACAACGGGAAGATCAACGGCATCACCTCTCACCCCTCTCTCTCTCTCTCTCTCTCTCTCTCTCTCTCTCTCTCTCTCTCTCTCTCTCTCTCTCTCTCTCTCTCTCTCTCTCTCTCTCTTCTACCTCCCTCCAACGTTACTCAACTAAATATGATGAAGTGAACTGAACTCTCTTCATCATCGTAAGATTGTATCCAATTACCCCTGGGTTTGAAAGAGCCTAGTTTTGTTCCTATTTCTACACATACATATATATCTATATCATTGCTAACCTGTTTGATATATTTGCATTTATATTACTGTATTGCGTAATTTACTAGTAAACATTATTAGTTTATAGCAATACCGGACTCCAGTGTGTTTTTCATTTCTGCTGGTTCTTTAACCCCGTCCCTGTGGATGCGTCCAAAATTGGGGCATATGTCCGGGGCTTTGAAGAAAATTGTGTGGGGGATTGTTTGAATTGAATGGGGTACATTCCCTTATTTTGATTTGGTTGTGTGGAAAAACAGCAGAAATGGAGTTTGAGGTTACTATGTTTATGGTGATGGTTTGGATGAGGCTAAGAGGGATGTAGTGATGGGAATCGCTCATAAGGTAAAGATTAAAGTGACCGCTCGCACGAGGAGGGCTCAGGTACAGCTGTTAAAAGCACAACATAATGTAGCCGAGGGGAAATTCAAAGAGGAGGCGTTGGAAATGTTTGTTGAGGGTAAAGCACTTACTGAGGCTGAGGTTCAGCTTCAGGCAGATAAAATGAAGTAAGAACATGAGTTCTGAGTAAAAAAAAACAGAAACTGGCGGCTGAGGAAGCAGAAAGGCAGAGAGAGGAGCAAAATAAAAATCCTGAAATTGTGACTTTAAAGGAGAGAGCTCTCACAGAAGAGGAGGTTCAGAGAGAGTCAGTAGGATATTAACTTAGAGATGGGGTGTTGATGAGGAAGTGGAGACCACCTACTGTGCTTGCAAATGGGGATTGGGCTATTGAACATCAAGTGGTGGTCCCGGAAGTTTACAGGGTTGAAATTTTAAACGTGGCTCATAGTATGTCTTTAGGTGGACACTTTGAAGTGGAAAAGCCAATAAATGAAATTGTTGAAGGAATTCTACTGGCCTAATTTAAGGAAGAAGGTTGTGAACTTGTCCAGGACTTGCCATATCTTTCAGGGTGCAGGAAAACCTAATCAGGTGATCCCAAAAGCACCATTTAGGCCGATACCTGTTTTTGGTGAACCATTTTCCAGGGTTATGGATTGAATGGGTCTATTGCCAAAGACTGCAGCTGGCTACGAGTATGTGTTAACCATCATGTGTGCTGTGTCTAGGTTCCATGGAATGGTGTCCCTGCAGAACATCAAGGTAAAAAACACTTATCAAATTCTCCACACCGGTAGGTCTAACTAAAGAGATTCAATCTGACCAGGGTAGTGACTTTACATCAAGAACATTCCAGGGGATAGTTAATGAGTTGAGAGTTAAGCATATTGTGTCACCTTTGACCTTACTCAGAGAGCAATGGTCAGGTCAGAAAGTAAATGTGATCAGGTGTTATCATGACTCCGACCTCGCACTAGTGAGTACTGTCATGACAACGGAGGAGATTGTCGTGGCTAGTACTGGAGGACAAAATCAATTTACTGAACTCCCTGTAGTTTTCATAAGACTCAGAAAGTCTGATGATTTTTGAAAAATTTTGATGGGAAAATTCAACATTTACAGTCAAAGCAGCAAAAAAATTGAAGATTTTAGTTAGCCGGCATAAAGGTTTATTCCCTGATATTCTCAGACTGTGCATGACGGCAGTGCATGACATCACTGTCAAGTCAGCCCAGCCGATTAAAAAGCATCCCGACAGAATGAACTTGGAGAAAAGCAAGCTGGTGGAAAAAAGAAATTGAGTACATGCTTGCAGCTGGTATCATTTGGCGATCTACCTCAAACTGGGCAGCGTCTTGTGTTCTTGCACCGAAACTGGACTGTAACGTGATATCCTGTACTGACTACAGGAAATTCAATGCCATCACAAAGACAGATGCTGATCCTATCCCGAGAGTAGATGATTACATTGATAAAGTGGGGTTGGCTAAGTACCTTACAGAAAATTGACTTGCTGAAAGGATATTGGTGTCTTCCTCTGACTGAAATGGCTAGAGAAATCACAGCGTTTGTCACACCTTCAGGGCTGTATGAATATAATGTTTAATCTTTCGGAATGAAAAATGCTTCAGGTACATTTAAAAGGATGATTGACTCGGTAATTAGAGGTTTAGAAAACACAGGGGTTTATATTGACGATTTAGTGGTCCGGAGTGACACGTGGGAAGAGCACGCTATGGCTGTGGGAAAATTGTTTGAGCAACTGTAACCTATATTGTGTTATCATCCCATATTCAGAACACCTGACTTTTCCAAACCATTCTCCATAGCAACAGATGCTAGTGACAAGGGTGCTGGAGCAGTATTATTGCAGAAAGGTGTGGATGACATTGAACACCCAGTGACTTATTTCTCCAAGAAATTTAATGTACACCAGAAAAAAACTATTCCACTATGGAAAAAGAGTTACTGCCACTTATTCTGTCTTTTCAACATTTCAAAGTTTGTATTTTACCTGCCCACAAGCCACAGATAGCTTACACAGATCATAATCCTTTAGTGTTTCTGGCTAATATGAAAAATAAGAACAGATGATTGTTGAATTGGAGTCTGATATTGCAAGAATATGACCTCGAAATTAGACATGTCAAAGGTACTGACAACATTATAGCCGATTATTTATCTAGTTGTTAAGTTTGAAACTGTACCTGTTTTACTCTGTTGTCTGTTGCTTACTCATGTATTGTTATAAACTCTGTAATTCACATTTAACCTGAAATTTTTCCCTCCGTAAAAATTTATTAAAAGGAGGGGGTGATGGGGGTCACCCTAGTATGGAAAGGGGTCCAGAATAGACACTATAAATGGTGCTGCTTTTAAGAGAGAGAGGGAGAGGCTTCCAGAGCAATGAGAGAGAGAGCGAAGCTGCTCGAAAGAATGATGTTATGGTTCCTCTGCTGATTGTTTACCTTTCACAAGGTTACTTGATTGCTTGTACGGTTTCTGCAGAAAGTGGTGGGAGGAGCAGGTTGATGGACAACTGGTTAATAACTTCAACGTTTCTGCATGTTCTGCATGTGCATGTAATGAGAGCAGTGTAACTGATCTCCTTCTACCTTAAGCCACAAACTTATCTCCTTCTCCTTGTTCACAGGTTATGGGAAGAAGGCCGTGGAGTCGGGGCTGAGGCAGAGGGTGGAAAGATCAGCCAGGATTGAATTCTGGAGCAGAGTTGATGGGGCCAGTTGGCCAAATTCTGCTGCTGTGTCTTATGGGCTTATAGATAGGTGTGTGGATCTGAGACTGTGAAGGGCTATGGTCCAGATTCTTTCTCCACAGTGTAACACCCCGGGAAATGTTTCACCGCTAACGTAATGTTCTCTCTGTAGAAGCAGTGTTTGAGTTATGGGGGAAAATAACAGGTGCTTTGGAATGAGAGCTGGCTCCTTTGTTTGGAGGGAGGTGAAGAGGGAAGACGCTGGAGAGAAGCAGTGGTAGGACTGGACACATTGGGGAAATTTTAATTAGATGGAGACAGGCGCCGAGATCGATGGAGGATCGATGAACTGAGCTCCAACTTGTGTACATTGACTGTTTAATTATAAGCAGCTCTTTGTTTTTTTAATCTTTCTTATCTTTACTAATCTTGCAGCTAATATTCACAAATATCTTTAATCGTATTCAGTGTGCTGTCTGATATTTCTGGGCATTGAGCTGTAACAGGGTAGCAAATTACACAGCATTCACACAAACCGGGTTTGGGGTGGGTGCGCTGCATCAGTCTCCCGGTCTTGGCGGGACCAGAGTGTGTCTTTCCTGCACTTACGCAGCCAAGGAAAGCAGCCGAGACCTAGGCACGTGACGGAGTGAGTTTTCAAATAAAAGACATTTCCACAACATCGGTGGACTGATGACCATTAGGTCCCTGGGGTTTATCAGCTCCCAGGAGTCGAGTTCTGTACTTCTGATCTTACAGTTGTAAATTTTATCATCTCTTTCTCGCTTATTTAGATTTCTAATGCTTTTGGAATCTATTTCCTTATGACACCTGTTGTGTCATTAATGGTATGGATTATCAACGGATAAATAGATGGATTATCATCTATCCTTCTGTTTTCCAAAGGAATACATGTTTTATATTTCAGCAAAAAGTTATGAAGGCGAGCAGACATAAGGAAATGAGTCTGATGAAAGTTTTCAGGTCGAATCGTTAACTGTTTACGAATTTCCATAGGTGATGCCTGGCCTCCAGAGTTCCTACTGCAATTTGTGCACGCTGCATGTGGATTTCCATCATCTGCAGATTTTCTCGCGTTTCTGATAAGAAATGAACCTTTAGTGGATGCGACCAAAGGGGTTCACCAAAGCACTAAATTGACTTGTATATTGTTTCACATACAAAATGCTGGAGGAACTCAGCAGACCAGCCAGCAACTCTGGGAAAAAATACAGTTGACATATCGGGCGAGACCCTTCGGAGAGAAAAAAAACTGAGGAGTAGATTTATAAATTGGAGGAGGAGTGAGGAAGGAGAGAAAATCCAGATGATAGGTGAATCCTGAAGAGGGAGGGATGAAGTACAGATGCTGGGAGGTTGATTGATGAAAGAGACAGAGGGCCACGGGAAAAAGGGGGAGGGGCAGATTTTCTCTTGTTTGTAAATTTAATTGTTTCTAAATCTTTTCGTGGTTTGCACACGGTCATTCAAAGACAACAAACAACTTGTGTTCCTACTGTCTCACCGGGATGATTTTAAAACCTCCCCGACACACCACAATGCAGCTTCGATCTTGGATAAACCAATGGGAAATCCTAACCGTGCCAATGATTTCAAAACAAAAACAGCGGCCGAACACATCATATCGCCGGCAGAAGACAGCCGGTGACTCCTGGATCCCTGACTCCAAAACAAAGACACTTCAACAAAAATGCTGTGTGAATGAATACTGTGAAACAAACATCAGAAGCGGCAGTATTCTCGCCGAGATCCCACTTAAAATTTCTATCACTTGTTCGATATATTTTCTGAATCGATTCATGCAGCCAAACAGCTGAGGGGCCTTTGGCTGACTTGGGCGGTGCAGGCTGTTATCCTGTGGGGCTCAGAATCTCTGTGCAAGCAGCTGCCTGCCCGCAGGGCGAATTCCAACTCACACATTCCTCAGGAGAGGGAGCGGCCTCTCTGCTGAAATCGGAGCAGCCGGCTCGGTAGCTTGCTATCAATCAATACTGAAGGAACTTGGTTTAATATATTGTTTAACCATTCCTTCTCCACGGAATGGCAGCAAAATCGATACAGAGATAACATTTATGTGATATCGAATCCCAGAGTGAATTAGTACCGTTAGAGTTGGTGCCCGAAATGCTGAGGGTTTATAATCTCTTTTTTCTTTTTTTTCGTGTTCCGTGCACTGCCCTGATTCCTCCAGGTTGTTACAGCCAAGGGTGTTAATAGGAACAAGGTCCCTCTGCCTATTAAATGCTCCCAATGGCGTTCACCTAAATTGCCTTTGACAACCAAGTCCGGCTCCTGGCCTGTACGTGTGGCTTAGCTACTGACCCTGACGGAACAGTTTCTACTGACAGGAGACGGGCAAGAGTCATAATAATTGCCGTTTCGGGCAGATGTGGCTCGTCAGCCGCGGTTGACAGTTCGTCGTGAAGGAATTCCCTGCTCTCAAACCTCCACCACCTTATGGCTGAATCTACTCATGCGAAAGGATTCGATAGTAAACACAGAGGGAAAGCTCCGGAGCTGCAGTTCCTAAATTGACTTCAACCCTGACTGGCAACTGCTGCGACGCTGCCGGTGCCAAACTGTATGGATCTCTGCCGATCCTTGCTGTTCATTATGCGCGTGGAGCGGGGCAGCCTGCTACATGGGCAACAGCTTGCTCTCCGTATCGTACTGACCTGGTTTGCGTATCTAGACAGCTAGGGCACAACATCGATGCTCAACTCTGGCCGACAGAGGCCCTCACCTCACACTGCCCTACGAAAGGGACCCAAATAGTCGAGTGTCAGATTGTGCCCCGTGACCCTTGACTGACCCCACACCGCGTCTGTGGGAGAGGGATGCAGCAGGACTGGTAGAACCACTGACATCCTCGGCCTGGGGAAGAGGTGGACACCGCAGTCCTGGTTCCACCCACCTGACACAGCTGTCGGGTCTGGCTTTGGTGGCGGTGCAGAGGAGGTTCACCGGGTTGATTCCTGAGATGGGGGGCGGGTGGTGATTAGACTACGGGGAACTATTGATTCACCTGGGACTGTACTCGCTGGAATTCAGAAGATTGAGAAGAGATCTGATAGGTACATATAAAAATATAACAGGGGTGGAAAAATAGAGGCAGGAAAGTTTTTTTTTCCCAGTGTTAGGAAAGACTAGAATGAGGATGCATAGTCTCAAGATTCGAGGAGTAGATTTAGGATGGAGATCATCTTTCCCAGAGAGTGAAGAATTCTCCGCCCGATAAAGCAGTTGAGGATACCTCAGTAAATATATTTAAGACAAGGTTGGATAGATGTTTGCATACTAGGGGAATTCAGGGTGATGGGGAGAAGGCAGGCAGGTGGAGATGAGTTCATGGTCAGATCAGCCATGACCTTACTAATGGCAGAGCCGGCTCGACGGGGCAGATGGCCGACTTCTGCTCCTATTACCTGTGTTCTTACTTCTTATCTTCGACCGGAGCGGGTCGGACCGTGGGCTGAGGAGGAGGAGTACAGCGAACAGGGGAATCCCTGAGGGGAACGAGGTGAAACACATGCAGAACTATAAAAAGCTGCGTTAACCTTACCTCACGTCCGCATTTATCTTCTCAGTTGATTTCTGGGCCGATCTCACAAGTTATCTCCTTATTATTCAATCCCAGCTGTCCCCAACCTGGCGCCCACGGATAATGGTAGGGGTCCATCGCATCTAATCGGTCGGGAAAGCTTGCTCGACCCCAAACGTGGAACGGACGTCCTCTCGTTAAAGTCTGCAAGTCCCAGGCTGTGAATTCGAGCCGCCCACGCTCTGCGAGATACGAAGCTCCGCCCAGCAGGTCCCGTCCTGCCCGGGGCAAGACGAGTTTCACCTTAAACGTCCCAGCACAGAGTCACCTGCTCATTCGGAATCAAGTCAAAGCCCTTCCCCAGCTTCCTCCCACTTCAAGTGTGAACAAGATATGTCAAGTCCTTTGCTAAACAATTGCAGGGAATTCAGCAAAAACTAATCTGTAAATCAATTTCCTTGTTTCTTTTTGAGTTTAATTACAGAAGTTTGGCTATAAAATTCATGTTATTTTGCATGCATTTTTTTTGCTGTAAAAGTGGTCGCGGAATCCCCGCCCCTTAAGTCACCCCCGTGTAAGATAAGGCATACGAAAGAGGAACTGTCCAATACGGGGTACGGAGGTCTCAGAGGGTTAGGAAACTCCCAGAGAAGTTGGCCTATGTTGCACCTGAGGAACAGCGCGTGAGGTTTACTGTTTGGGAAGCAATGTCACTGTTTGTGCCTGGGTTAGGGTTTGGTAAGTAACAATGTAACAATGGGTTACATTGTTTACTATCTATTGTGCTGTAGAAGTAATTTAGCTTTCATCTGAAGAAGGAAGTCGTAAGGATTTAAATTCCAATTCTCTTCAACGCATTCCAGTCCAGTTGGGGTCAACCGCCATTTATCCAAGCCCAGCTGTTACTTCACATTACCCAGTCATTTAAAGTGGGTGCGTGGACTGGTGTGATTCGCAGTTATCGAGGATCAGATACCCTCGGCCTTGCACTGGGAACGTCAGACATTGAGGTTGGCGAGTGCGAATGGGTATGGATGGTCATATCCATAGACAAATGAGTGTTTAGTATTTCAGATAGTTCCACGACTTACATCTTGCTGGGTCAATGAGGTACTGACTCGCTTTACACTAAAACCTGCTCCACACCTCCTCCATATTCTAATGTCCCGAAGATACTGATCGGTAGGACAATTTGCCTGGGGAGAACACCTGGGAGATCAGAAGGTGAATGTGAACTGGAGTCTGGACTGGAGACACTACAGTCGGCTCTAGCTTGTGTTCAGGACGTCCCCTTATTATTGAATTGAAGCACTGAGGTGAATAGATATTTCACCGCGCTGCTAACCTGCTCCCTGAATTTCAATGAATCACGGCATATACAAATGTGAACTGCCACTGCGGAAATGGGAATCTGAGGAGTTTTGTAGTGTTAAGAAGTGTGAGTTCATGGAATTGATTGTGGGATAATGTGCATAATGAAAGATACCTCCTCAGAATACACAAAACAGTTGGGTTTATGGAAGATGGGCTGAAGCAAGAAGGGAAGGAATTATGTTGGCACGCGTGGAGCTAGAGTCCGGATTAAAGTCACTGTTGATCCCTTTGGCTTCAGCTCAGGATGCGTCTTTGTTAGTGATTGGGAAGCAACAATGTGACCGGATATTTCACCGCGCCGATAACCTGCTCCCTGAATTTCGACTGAGTCACTGCATAGATAAATGTGTTCGTGCAGCAGCTGAAATCCCTCAGCAAGTACGCCACGTAGTGAAAGATCCACTCAGAATCTCTGAAATCGAGTCCTTTTCCAGAAACCTGGTAATACATAACGTTTGCCACGCACGTCATCCACAGGAGGATGAAGCTGCCGGAGAGAGTGAAGAGTAAAACTATAGACCTCTTCCTGCTCTCCATCTCCTGGTCACTGCGGTCCTCCCTCTTGTTCTGACCCTTCAGACCTTTACGAATCCGGCTGGCTACTAAAATGTACCGAACTGTCAGAGTGTTGAGCAGCAGGATTACAGCGAAAGGGAGGAAGGGGGTTAAAACCATATCGATCCAATCATAAACAACCCATCCAGGGTCACTGAAATAATTGCCCATGGTTACACAGCCCCACGGTACGTTGTCGATGATTACCCATGGTTCCCGCACGAAGTACCGGGGAACGTTTTTCAGACAAAACAGTACGCCTGTTGATGTTATAACCACAGCCGCAGTTTTTCCGGTACAATATTTTGTTTTCAGTTTCTGGCAGCAAATGGCGACAAATCGATCAAATGTGAAAATAACGGTAAACCAGACTGAACAGTGTGTGGATGTGTACGTCAGAACATCGATGACGCTGCACACAGGGGTGATGCGCAGAAAACTCCACGGGAAATAATGCCAACTGATTCGATACATAATCACCTTGGTGATAATGGTCAGTAGATCCGCCGCTGCCATGGCCACCAGGTAGCGAGTGGTGCAGGTGGAGAGACCGCACTTTCCCCGGAGCAGAATCACAATCGCCACTACATTCACTGAAAAGAGATGAGTCAGAGAGTATGTGAGTGAGTGTGTTTGTATGTGTGTGTGTGTGTGTGTGTGTGTGTGTGTGTGTGTGTGTTTGTGTGTGTGTGTGTGTGTGTGTGTGTGTGTCCGTGTGTGGGTGTGTAGGACAGCAAGAAAGAGAAGAAAACTGACACGGCAGTTTACTGAACAGATTTTCCTGTAAGTAACACGAGATCCGATTTCAGCTACAGTTCAGGAGTCTAGAGTCGGTGAACGGCTGCTAATCTAGTAAAATTCACGAGCCACCCTCTCAGTGAACGGCCTTCTTCCTTGTGGAGGTCAGATAAGTGGGTAATTGACAGGGATAAATGCGTTCTGCGGGAAATGCAACGAAGGGTGCAATTCCGATTCCTGCCGCTGGTGGGAACAGTTTTATTGAATTTATCGTGACCGACCCGGGCTCTGCAATCTCAGCATCTGCTGGGGCCGAGAATGGATAAAGAGGGAAACAACACATTCGGAATAAGGAAGGACATCATCAGATCCAGGAGGGTTCATGGAAATCAACAAGTACTCATCGTTTCATGCAGAGACCGTTCTTCAGAACGAAGCAGTACCTCAATTTTCGGCGGATCTCAGAGCGATAGTGGGGACAACAGTAATCAGAGGCTGAGTGCCTCAGTTATACTGGTTTAATTATCCAGCGCAGTTCAATTCAATAACACACGGCAGCAGATCCTTGCCAGTGGTTCATGTGAACAGATGCAATTATTGACCAACAAACGGTAGAATCTGACAGTGACAGTCAGCACACGGAAACGTGAAACACACCAACAGGGGTTCATTCTGTTCAATAACTCAGAAGCAGTGAACACAGAGTGCACACCTTTCCTGAGAGCTGCCTGTCACAAACATTGGTTCCTGTTTTTAAAGGCAGGGAAACGACCGAGTGGCTCCCATGAGTTAGAGGAGAGACAGGGGGTTAATTTCATTTTCATTAAGCATGTAAAATCAGAATGTTGAATTTACAGGATCGATATCTCTGACCGACATTTGTTCAATGATTATTAAGTTGCAAACTGGTAAAATGCCCATAAAGAGGATCAAACCGGTTAATACACAGAAATACCAAAGCAGGAATTGTTGCAGTTACTTACCAGGAACTCCAATGACGGCAATAAACACGAACAGTATTTTCTCCAGGTTCAAGTACCTATCCAACATTACAGGCATTTTCTGTCCAGTGATGTGTCCCCTGTGCTACAGGCGATCTCCCGAAATGAAAAGATGAGACAGCACACGCCTGGGGTTTTGAATTAACATTTGGGTAATCCACAGGGACAGTTTTCGAAAGAGTTTCAAACGAAGATTCTTAAATTATTTGCAAACCAATTACTTCAGAGAAATAATTCCCGTGGTGATAGAATGTGGTTAAATTAATGAATTGTTTTTTTAACCATTTGAGTGAGTTAGTTTGTCTCAACAAAGATGTCTGAACATTTGCGGTGGCTTATCGACTAAATGTGTTTCTACTGTAAATATATACTTCCAAGAAACCAATTGTCAGACACACAGTATTAAACTAAATTAATTAATTATAGCTTATGAAATCGTATTGAACCACTTAATGTTAACATTGCCCTGAAGAGTATAAACTCCTGCTGTGGTTTGAGTTTGGGTGACTCCACCAAGAGGGTCACCAAAAAAATGTCTGTTTGTAGTGATGAGAAAAGCTATTCAAATCCACTAATCCCTGCAATTTCTTCAACGACTTAGTCACAGTCAGAGCATTTGGAGTTCCTTCCTAACCTTATGCATGGCTTTAAAACTCAGCAATCTAATGGGGGGGGGTGGGAGATACTTTTTTATTATGTAATGCCCTGGTTTATATATTTACTGCTATGATGTAGGTTTTTCAATTATCTGGTCCATAAGAACGGAGTGAAATTATCATAAGAACGAAAATGTGGAAAGTGTGCCTTCAAATATGATGTAGAAGAACTGGGGAGGTGGGGAAGTTTTTACATGAGTAGCACTAAGGTTGGTCTTGGGGATTTTGTTCGGCGGCAGAAGAAGGGAGTAGGCGCTAGAAAGAGTCAGTCATAGGACTCGATCTGCTGGGGAAGCAATTGTTCGAGATATATTACGAGTAACGTTCGGAAGGTGGTGTGAGCTTTCACGCTGACTGAGGGCTTAGTTCATCAGTGACGTGAAGTTCAAGGTGAGTTCTAAGTTTTGCACAATTCTTTGCTGAATTACGACGGGCCCTTATCGTTCACTTTTTTTAAAAACTAATCCTTAAGTTAAGATTCATAAATGTAATTTCTTTAATCATATGAAGGATACAGTCTGTGATTTCGTAGTACTAATTTGTAACAGCGTAGAAACTTACAGAGCATCCTCATGCTGGGTTAGAAATACAGAACAGCTGAAAACCTACAGCGCAATGTAGGCCACAATGCTGTGCCGAACATCTAATTAGTTTAGAGGTTACCTAGAATTACCTATAGAACTATATTTTTCAAAGCTTCATGTAGATATCCAAAAGTCTCTAGAAAGACCCTATCGTATCCGCCTCCACCACCATCGCCGGCAGCACATTCCACGCACTCGCCACTCTCTCTGACAAAAATCAAAACAAACAATTACCCTTGCCATCTCCTCCGTACCTACTTCCAAGCATGTTAAAACCGTGCCCTCTCGGTTTAGCTTTTTTAGCCCTGGGAAAAAGCCTCTCACTATTCACACGATCAATGCCTTTCATCATCTTATATACCTTTTCATATCAATTCTCATCCTCCGTGGTTCCAAGGAGAAGAGGCCGAATTCACTGAGACTATTCTCATTAGGCATGCTCCCCAATGCGTGCAATGTCCTTGTAAATCTCCCCTGCGCACCTTCTGTGTGAGGCGACCTGAATTCAGCACAGTACTCCAAGTGGGGTCTGACCAGGGTTCTATATAGCTGTAACATTATCCGCACGATAAGGCCTCAAGTGAATGGTATCCTATGAGAAGAGGAGCTTCTGGCTTTCAGATTACCTGTTTACTCTGTATCAAATAGAAGTTGGCGTTTTAACTTAACATTGTTATCTGATAAAAAAATTCTAAAGTTTTTGGAAAACCATATTAATTTTTTCTTTAAAGTAAATTTTAAACGAGATACTGCTAGTACTATAGTCTGGGATACATTTAAAGCATATATTCGTGGAGAAATTATCTCTTGCTGTACCTATATAAAGAAAAAAAAGCTGACAAAGAAAGGTCTGACCTAGCAGCGATATTAAAAGATCTTGATCGAAAGTATGCCCTATCTCCAGATCCAAGTATATATAATAAGCGTATTGAGATCCAATCCAAATATAATCTTCTGCTGACTTACCCAACTGAACGACAGCTGTTGATAGATAAAACTCGATTTTACATTCACGGGGATAGAACAGGTAGTTTATTAGCCAATCGCTTATAATATTTGACAGTTAATCGTCGAATCACAGATTTTTTAATAGATAATGGTACTAAGATATCCGACCATTCTGAAATTAACAACGTATTTAAAGACTTTTACCTTAAGTTGTATCAGTCTGACTCTTCTTCAGATGATACCTACATGAATGCTTTTTTTCAGTAATATCAACATTTCTACATTGTCTGCTGATAGCGTAACACAGTTAGATCAGCCTATTTCTAATGAAGAAGTGGCTGAGGCTATACGTGCTTTACATTCTGGTAAGACCCCAGGACCTGATGGCTTTCCTGGGGAGTATTATAAAACTTTCACGACGTTACTTACACCTTATTATCCTCTGTTTTATCAGAGACCTTTAAATTAGGTAAACTCCATCAATCTTTTTATGAAGCTTTTATTTCTCTTATTCTTAAAAAGAATACAAATCCAGCTGAACGTTCTTCTTCCGACCGATTTCTTTATTAAATGTTGATGCAAAAATTTTATCCACATTCTTAGCTCGAAGACTTGAAAATATTTTAACATCTATTACATGATCAGACAGGATTTAATAAAAATCGTTGCTCACATTTTAATATACGTCGGTAATTGAATGTGATATATTCACCATCCAAAAAAATCAGAATGCATATTGTCCTTAGATGAAGAAAAAGCCTTCGATAGCATTTTGTGGAAATATCTTTCTAAGACCTTAGAAAAGTTTAATTTTGGGCCTAATTGTATTCGTTGGGTTAAATTAATTCACTTGTCTCCTACTGCCAGGTTATTACTAACTCTCAAATTTCTAAGCCCTTTAATTTACAGCGGGTAACTAGACAAGGATGCCCTCTTAGTACTTTTTGCTTTAGCTATAGAACCCTTAGCAATAGCATTTCGAGAATCTAAGGACATTTCTGGCATGGCAAGGGAAGGTATGACTCATAAAATTTCGTTATACGCTGATGATATTTGACTTTTTATCTCTAACACTGAAACTTTCTTTCTTTAATTTTCCAGTTTAGTTTTTTTCAGGATATAAGCTGAACTTACATAAAAGTGAGCTACCTCCTTTAAATGAACTAATGTCATCAAACGCCAAATTTTCGTTCCAAGTTGTTACAAGTCAATTTACATATTGACTTGTAACAATTACTAAAAACTAACGAATTTATTTAAAGAAAACTTAAACTCTTTATTGAATTATGTGAAAAAGAATCTTTCTAAATTGTCTTCTCTTTCGTTATCCCTAATTGACCGAATTAATTCGATTAAAATGAAGATTCTTCCTAAATTTTTGTATCTTTTTCAGGCAGTACATATTTTTATTCCTGAGACCTACCTTGATTTTTTGGATTCAATTTTAACATCTTTGGAATGATAAACAAGCTCGTTTAAGTAAAGTTTACCTACAAAGAAATAAAGAGATGGGTGGATTAGCCCCACACAATATTGGGCTGCCAATATAAGGTATACTACTTTTAGGTGCTATTATATTTATCGTTAAGATTGCCCATCATGGGTCTCCTTAGAAGTCAATTCTGTAAAAAATTCCTCTATTGTCTCTCTTCTTGGATCATACTCTTCGTTTACAGTAAGTAAAACAACAGATGATATAATTGTTAAGCAAAGTTTAAGGATCTAATCTCAATTGAAAAATGTTTTTGGTTCAGTGTATTTTCCATTATCACCTCCCATTCTCCTTAATTATTTTATCCCTTCCATGACGGACAAAGTCTTTAAGGATTGGGATGAACTAGGTATTAAGTGTTTTGGGACCTGTTTATCTCAGGGTCTGTTGCTTCATTTGACCAATTGTCAACTAAATTTGCACTGACAAAGGCACATTTTTACAGATACCTTCACATTAGAGGTTTCTTATGTTCCCAATCAACTACTTTCCTATAGGTCGGGATAAAAAATTACTGGACGATCTTTTAAATTAAAAAAAACTTTTGCTAATGGCTCTATTACCGATATCTATAACTTGTTGATTGATTTTAAGCAAGACTTTTTAGATAAAATAAAAAAAAGCTTGGGAGGATGACCTAAATTGTCAGATTTCTGATGAAAGATGGAATAAAATTCATAAACGGGTTAATAAATCATCTTTCTGTGCTCGTCATTCCCTTTACAATTTAAAGTTGTTCATCGAGCTTACATTTCTAAACAGAAGCTGTCCAGTTTTTATCCGAACGTTTCTCCACTTGGATATAAATGCAACTCTGCTGATGCCTCTTTAATTCATATGTTTTGGTTTTGTCCTAAAATTGAAAAGTGTTGGCGGGAAGTATTCCAAGCCTTCTCACGACTTTTTAGGGTCCAATTTGACCCAAATTCCCTTACCTCCTTGTTTGGTATTATTGCAAATGAAGATATAACTTTAAATACCTACAGGTTTTATTTTTTACCTCTCTTTTAGCAAGTAGAGCAATCTTGCTTAAATGGGACGAGTCTATCCCTCCTAGACATCTTCAATGGCTCCGTGATACTATGCCTTTTTTAAATTTAGAGAAGATCCGCTGCTCAGTCTTACATTCGAAACAATCCTTTTTATGATATCTGGGGACCTTTCCTAAATTACTTTTCCAATTTATAAAGCTCAACAGTGCACAGACTTTTATGTATATTTCTATCTTGTCTTCTTAAGAAAATGTGTTCTTTTTCTAATTATCCATTATCATCCATCAGCTTTTTTCTTTGGTAGTTGATAGTGAGTTGATTTTTATATAAAATATTCTATTATGATATATAACCTATCTTTAAATTTTTGATTACGGAGTGGCATACCTTTATGGGATGTGCTATAATATTTTGATCAATTTTATTACAATATATGAATGTACACACTTTATGTTGAGGTGTATCTATGTGCTACACTCTGTAAATCTTATTTCTTTCTTCTGAAAAAAATACTGTAAATATATATATATTATATTACCATAATCCCCAACAAAACTTCTAGAATGAAATGATGAAACAATGAAATAATAACTTGCTCCGAAAAGTTCAACAGCTTCCGTACTGAGATCTCTATCCTGTTTGTTACACGGTAATGTGGAATTCTCCTCAGTGCGGAGATATCGCTGGTCATTAATGTATGAAGGAAAATAAAAACGCTGTGATAAAGACCTCGATGATTACCCATGGGATGATGTGAGGCAAGGAGCTGAAACGAAGCCGGAGCAAAAGTATGTTTAACTGAGAATTGGGTAGAATTGCAGCAGCAAGCTAAATTACAGCGGGACTGATTAGTGAAGCAATAATGTTTGCCATGATGTTATGAACCGTCTTGAAGAGAAGTTGTAAACATTAATTAGAAGTTTACATATTTGTGAGGAAGGTGGGTGCAAGGACCGTGGAAATAATGCATTTGAATCAACTTTAGAGTGCTTGTGGAAGAAAAGAGTGAGTGATAAGAAGCAATAAAGTTCACAGCGAAGTGGAAGGACGAGTAAAGTATTTACTGATTTACACTCATTCTAAGTGTAATATCGAACTTATTACCAGAAAAGGAACGTAAAACTGAAGATCAAATGAAGAGTCTGCAGCCGATAAGAAAGCTGCTGGGCCAACATCACCATTTACAGAGAAATAATAAGCAGGTCTGGATTTGAAACAGGAGGTCAGTGGTGGACGCAGCGACGCAGCTCCGAATGGCTATGGTAATGAAAGTCAGCCTATTTCCAAACATCTCCTGCCAGCATACAACCAAAGAACCTAGTACTATTGTCACTAATCCGAACCCCTTCCGCATTTGCAATCAGAGAGAAAGGGGCAGAAATCTGAATGAATAATGTCACATGCACTACATCCTTTTTTCCCTCAGAATCTGAGGAATATTGATCATGATATTAGGACATTACTACCCGCGGATAATCATAGTGAGCTGTTAGAGGCAACTGATGACTAGAGAGCAGAGTAATGTCAAGGTACATATGACCCTATGTGAACATATCGAAAGACCACAGCACATAGCTGCTTAATGAAGCGTCAGAATTATATTCGTAACATTCTACTTTTTCAAAAATACAAGGATTGAGGACTAAGTGAAGAATGAAAGAATCCGTTAAGTTACTTTTGGATGTTAGCAGAGGATACCGCTAGCCGTGCTAACCAACGCAACCATGCGAGAGGCAAGCATAAAAACAGAAAAACTTATAGGAACAAGGAGAGGACATTTAGCTCATCGAGCCCGTTCCGCCATTTAATAAGTTCGTGGCCAATCTGACCATGGACACATCGCCACCTACCTGTTTTTCCCCCTTAACCCTTAGTTCCCCTGTTTTGCAAAATTCTATCCGACCTGGTCTTATATATATTTCCTGGTGTAGTCTGAAGTGCTTCACTGCGCACAGAATTCTACCGATTCACCACTCTCTGGGAAAACACTTCCTCCTGATCTCTGGCCAATATCTACATTCTGCATCTTGAGGTTGTGTCCCCTAGTTCTGGTTTCATCTACCAGTGGAAACAACTTTCCTGCCTCTATCTTATCCATTCCTTTCTTGGTTTCATATGTTTCTATGTCCTATAACTCCAGGCCACAGTCTTCAAATGAACTCAGAAAAGGAAGAAGAAAGATATTAAAGATAGAAATAGAGCGGAATCAGAAGATGCAAGCAAAAGACTGTTCGTTAGGCGCTATCATCCTAAACTCCTCCCTTCGATTATAAGGGAGGTAACATAATAAAGGAAACTACCTTCACTCCATCTTTAAGGCAGTAATGACCATCTTTACGGATGGGTGGGGGGGGGAGCGCTTGTGGCCAGGCTACAAGTACAGTGTGCGAATATGTTACATCAACGGTGGTGATGGGAATTATGAAAGCTGATAATATACAACAATTTGTTCATTTAATTGCAATCCTATCTTTGGTCAGTCATTGGGAGTGAGAAAACGTTTAAGTCGTTGGAGATTTGGTGACATCGTGACGTCATCTTCTAGATATGTTTCTAATAATTTGCGGACAGTACATAACTTACAGCGTCCATTTGTTTTAGACTGGAAAGGATTTCCTCGCAGCACACAGGAATCTGGAATGCCTTTAATATTGTTTGATCCCACTGTCCTTACACACAACGAGGTATATAGACGCAGTAAAGAGTTATAACGTGTACACTACAAAGTGCTGTGTGAAATTATAAGGGGGGTAACGCATTAAATAATATACCTTCGCTCCATCAGTAAAGTAATGAAGGCGGTAATTCCGGACTGGATTTTGGTGGGGCAATTTTCCCAGTACAGTGCCCAAACCTATTCATTCATGTGGTGGGGACGGAGATCATTAAGTTTGATACTGTGCAACAAAAGGCTAATTTACTCTGAATCCTCTCCTTGGTCAGAGATTGGTGAGAGACAGTGGACGCCGCTGGAGATTTAATGACGCGGTGACGCCATTTTTAAATAGGTTGAATATTAACCTGCGGAAGATACATGAATTCCAGCGTCCATTTTCTTTAGACACGAAGAGATTTCTTAAATGTTGTATGATTCTAATTATAAATTACTTGATCACTGTTCAACACTTAAAAGTTGTTTGGATTGTGAACAGATTGAGAATATCGAATATTTCACAAGGACTGAACATTTGTGAGTTCAGTTGAAAGAGAAACAGAGTTAATGCGTGCGTGAATGAACGGAAGGCAGTCGTGTGATTGTTAGCATTGTATTGAACGGATATTTGAATTAATCTTTCGTATTACCCTTTCTGCAAATGTACGCTTCATGGTTTGAAATAAATTTGCAGGAACATTTGAGTATCAGAGACTGCTTCTTTTTCCGAAATTGTCTAAAGTTTATGTATGAGAGCCTCAATCGCCACATCTGATTTCCCTTTGTTCTTTAGAATATTTGAGAAGGATTTTCATTCTAGGAATTAACTGCTGGTTCTATATACGCCAGTTTTCAGCAACAATTTTGCAGGAAGAAACATTAGAGCTAAGATTTTTGTTTCGCCTTACCTGCGTATTTTGATTGCATTCTTGTGTCGGTTTGCTTTAGATTTGATTCAAAGCGAGAAACTGATTCCACACTGGGCATGAGAAATGAAAGTTAAATGGATCGCGATATGAGTGCATCTGTTCCGGGTAAGATAATCCCGCTATTCAAATGTAAATTGATTTAAGACACATTTGCGTGTATTAGAATTGGGAATTTCGGGTGGCTGGCTCACTTGGGAAGCATCAAGTGAAGCTTCTGAATACTTTGGAATGCTGATTTTGAGTTGCAGGGTTCCATTGGAAAAAATATGTTTTGATGCAATTGTAGTATCTACCCAGTAATAACTAAACGTGATTCCAGTTTAGATAGGGTGCAGTTTCAGTCCGGATTCAGATCTTTGATTTCAAACTCAGCCCCAAATTAGTAAATTATCCAAATGCTGCAGAATGGTCAAATTAAAGTCTCTCAGAACACTATAACAGCAGACTCTAGATCTAGTTGTAAAGTGTGTAATAGATTCTACCATCCTTGCGGATCATCACTAGCCACTGTCCATCCACGAAGTAATGGGCCTCTCATTCTTTCGACAGTTCAGAATCTATGCAGCCAGATTTCACTAGATCCCAGGCCACCTGCCTTTCTGAAAGTGTGCATCATCGGGAACCCAGTCTAATACGTCACAAAAAATAATATATCCCACATTGATTCTTCTCGTTCATCTGCCTGTTCTTTTTTTCACTTTTCAATATGATTTATTCTGGCTCATAAGGGACACAAAGCCGTACTGACTGTCCCCAAGCAGTATACGTTTTTCCGTTAAGAAGCCTCTCCAGTTCCTTGCCCACTACTGACCGAAGGCGCATTGACCTGTAATTGTCATGACTATCCCTATTACTTCTCTTGTACAAAGAAATAACATTTGTCATTCTCCAAACTTCCCGTACTACCTCTGTGGCCTGTGATGACGCAAATGTCATGTCCAAAAGCGCAGCAATATCTCTGCTCGCTTTCTCCAATTACCTGGATTGCATACCTTCTAGCACCGGGAAATGGATTATATTCCTGTAATACCAACTTCCAGCTCGTAATTATAAACATCTGCATGCCGCAACACACCTGCCTTTTTCCACTGTATCCACATTCATCAAGGTCTCCCTCACTGGTGAATACCGAAGCAAAGTATCTTAAAATTACTTTTACTGACTCTTTGCACTCCAGACTCATGCTTCCTCTTTTTTCTCTGATCTCTCCTACTCTCTCTCTCTTTCTCTTCATTCTCCTGTCTTTCACCTACCCTAATGCGGCCCTCCCATGCCTTCTCAGGTCCCCTTTTTTTATTTCTCTAAGTCCATTGTGAAATCCCACCTAGCTACATTGTGACTTTCCATTGCCCTGCCTGATCCTTCCTTCCAAAACCTTAAGTATATTTATTTCTTCTCCTTGAAGAGGTGTTCCATATCTCTTATCAATTAGGGTTACTTTATGGGGCTATCCGATTCCCGCCTCAAGGAAAGAAGCCAATGCTGAACCCCAGTCAAGTGCTCCATTGACAATCTCCATATTTCTCTTGTGCATTTCAAAGAACAAATCGCTTCCTTAGTTCGACTCCCACGTTCCTACCAAACAGTGTCAATTAAATACATTCTATATTGTTTGCTCCTATCCCAGTGTAAAGTTTGTCGAATAGCTGTACTCCATCGTTCTGAATTCTGACACGCGGAGAGATCAGATACCTGACCCACTCCACTTCCTATTATCAGCACCAACTCGTCCACCTGCTCGCTACTTGTGCCAGGTCTCCTTCCTAGAAACACCTGAGAAATTCTGTCAAATCTAAACATTTTAAAAGGAGGAATTGCCTGTGAATATTAGTGAAGCCGTGTTCATTTATCACCTGTGCAAAAGTTATCTCCCCATCTGTCATGGTTTCTGGGTGTTGTTTTCGTTTTAGTGATGGGAGCTCTGTACAGAATACTCTCAAACGAGTGTTTCTTCCATTTTTACTTTAGAGTTCCACTCACAGTCAACTGAAAGACAGTATCCTCCCTTTCCGCAGCTGTGATACGATCACAATTTCCTTGATTTTAAAGGGCTTTCCCTTTACTCTCTTTTACCTGACTATGAGCATTTTGAAACATCGAACCCGAAAAGTCCGGACGTCATTCCTCCCCTTGCGATTGAATTGACTTTGTTTCCTACATCCTTCACATACATGATGAATAAAAATATTTAAGTTACTTCTCCGTCTAAATGTGCAATGTAAATCCTAGTAATTTATAATAATTTATATAAATATAACAGGCAATGTAACATAGCAAAACATTCAAATCTGCTTGAGCTAATCAGTTTAATGGCCTGGTGAATGAGTCTGTCCCAGAGCCTATTGGCTTTTATGCGGCGGTAACGTCTCCAGATTAATTGTCAAATCTCTGCGATAGTTTGGAGTTTATTCATTACTGGATGACGAGGCATATTATTCCTTCAATCCATGACACACACCTACTGATATTAGAAACTGTTCTATTCAAAAACTTCGGTGAATTGCAATTGGAGTGGGCGTTATCTACACAGATGGCCATTTAATGTAAACACATACTTCAATCCATTCTTCAGCTCTTGTCTGAATTTCCTCTGTGTCAGTGTATAGATACAAGTATTGGTGCACACACTGAGAGTTTGCAACATAAGAGAAAATTCCTGTAGTATATATACCGGGGAACTCAGATACCTGTCCAGGTAATAGTAGTTTTCCGTTTGCCATTTCAGGGAATGAACAACGTAGGGCATCCAAAACAGTATGAAATTAGCTGAAATTGCGAACAATAAAATCATCGATTTTCTGCGGTTTTCCACCTCGGTATCTTTCTGTTTATCGCTGCTGTTCCTAAGCCCTCTGCGGACTCTGTTTGCCGCAATTATATGTCTTACTGTTAATCCATTGAAGGTAAGAATTAAGACGATAGGTAGCATCGGTGATAAAATGCTATCCAGTAATTCGATTCCTTTCCACACGGGTAAAGTAGCGTATTCATGTGTGAGGGCGCAACGCCACGGCATGTTGTCAATAATGACGTAAGGTTCAAGGGCAAAGTAAAACGGGACACTTCTCCCGCAGCTCACTATAACCACGGTCACCATAACCACCGTTGCTGTTCTCTCAGTGCAGTATCGTTCCGCGAGCTTTCGACAACATATTGCGATGAAACGATCGAAGGTAAAGCTGACCGTAAACCAAACAGAACAGTCCCTCGCTACAACAAATAATACAAGAGTCAGAGCGCAAACAGGAGTGATGAGCAGGGATCTGGAATAAATGTAGATATTGTTGGTCCGGTCCACTAAAGCGAAAACGATAACCACCATCAGGTCCGCTGTTGCCATTCCAACCAGGTAACGGGTGATGCACTTGGAGAGTCCGCATTTTCCCCGAGATAGGATCACAATCGCCGTTAAATTAACTGCAGGAAATTTGGAGAGACAGAAAAAAAGAACAACACAGAATTATCGTTAGCTGCTAATATCTGAAGTCCCACCATTTTTCCAATGCTATGCAGGGTGTGATTTTTTTTAAATTTGGAAGTGAAATGCAGAAATGGACAGAATGAGCAATGGGTTGGCGACTTCCTGACAGATTAGAACCGGGCATCTGATTTTCACGTCTCTCGTACTGGTGAAGTCAACCGCTCCATAAACAACACCATTTCCATTATTTAAGGTAAAATAGCTGAAGGGTTTATTTGTGGTAAAATCGTGAGATTTAATGCATAAGTTATATTTCAACGTTTTATGCAAGAACAGACCTGTGGGTCTTTATTGGACTGGCCAGTCAGTTGAAACCTTTCCTATCTGGAAATGCGACCTCTATCGGTTCAGAATGCTGAGCAAGTTGAAATTATGGAACTATGGCAATAGCGGCACCAACGTCATTGACAAACGAAATAAAAAGCATCACATAGAAACAATATAGAAGCTGAATAACAAAATTATCAGATATTTGAACCCTCAATTCTGGAAACATATTTCAGACGAAGGTAGCATCTGTGCATAGTAAAATTCCAAAGAGTGCAGCGGAACAAAATCAAGATACCACAAATTAAGTGACCTGCTCCAGTACCTTACCAGGGATACCGATCGCAACAATTGTAGGATAGAAAATGCCCACGATGTAGAATATAGGCGGATATCCCATAATCCGTCAGAGGCAGCGTTCAGTTGCACGAAACTTTCTGACTGCTCATATGGACTGGTGGCAGGTTTTACGGAGTTATATACAAGTGAGAGCAAATCCACTGAGGCAATTAGTGTGGTTATCACATCAGTCGCGTGAGGGACAACCAGCGAAACAAACATTTACATTAAAGTGCTTTTCTCGCTCTGTCACCGTACCATGAATTCGTCTAGCCAAGGGATGTTACAAGTTATTAACTTTTAAACAAAAGATAATATGAACGTTACCAATGTACTTTTCAAGACATCTGACGTCAGCTGCTGAAATGGGAGATTTTCTGATAAGTGTTGGTTCTAACGTAGACAATCATCCTGCACAAACAACATGAACAATCAACTTCAAACAAATTTATTTTGTCACATTCAGCGGAGCACAATCGCTTCTAAAATTGAGGGTGGGACATCAGTTCAACAGATGAAATAGGGTACAATCTATTGAGGGGGAAGTTAGGATAATTTTTTTCTGTCGCTTGTATCAGTCATTTCGAGTCATTTGAATGACGAAAGTCAAAGTAACAGCTGATGACATGTTGTACATATGTTCTTCTGAGCGTATAAAAGAGATCGAGAGTTATATTCCACGAACCTTTGATAATATAAAGTTACGCGGCCATACGGCTTGTGGACGGATTGATGAACGTTCTTTTCTCGATTAGCAGAGAGTGAATGGTTGATTCTTTGACTCTGACAACTGTAGTGAAGGGACTGCTGTTAGGCCCATTGTTTATTTTAATCATGCATTCTAATGACACAGATGTCGGTGTAGAAACCTGAATAAGAAGAATTGCGGACGATTCTAAAGCTCGAGGCGTTGTTCCGGCCAGGAACTCTATCCAAGCTTGTAGCTTGATGCTGCCCTGCTAGGAAATGGGCTGCAAAATGGCAGATGGCATTTAATACAGACACCTGTGAGATAGTCAGAGTTTTGAAGAAAGATACAACAGGTTTCGACTCATATATTGAATATGTGGACTTTAGTGTGCAGTATTTAAAAAGAGACCTGGCGAAACAGATCGATAATTCCAGGAAATCGGTGCTACGGGCAGTTCGTCTCGTAATGAGCTGTGATCACATTGGCCTTCACAATCAGATCACTGAGTACACGAGTGGGGACGTTCTGTTGGAGCTGTACAACACGTTGGTGAGGCCGTCATAGAATATCGTGGGCTATTCTGCCCATCTACTTACAGTTCTGAAATATCATTAAGCTTCAAAATGTCCAGCGATAATTTGAAAGGAAGAGTTCGGGAAATGAACAAGGTGAATGCACGCCGATTTTTCCCATCCAGGGTCTATATTGTAGACACTATAGAGAGGGGGGTGGATACTAGAGAGGGAGTGCAGAGGAGATTTACAAGGATGTTGCCTGGAATGGAGATCGTACCTTAGGAGAACAGGGCCTTTTGTTCTTGTAGTGACAGAGGATGAGACGTGAACTGACAGAGGTGTATAAGATGAAGCAAGTCATTGATCGCGTGGATGATCAGATTTTTTTCTTCCCCCTACCCCCAGGTCCAAAATGGGTTACACAAGAGGGCATAGCTTTAAAGTGTTTCGAAATAGCTACAGAGGGGATACAAGGGGTACGTTCTTCACACAGAAACGAGGTAGTGGAACCGGATATAACAGGGTATTGTAAGAGTATTTTAGACACGTACATGGAGCTTAGAAAAATAGAGGGCTATGCACTCTGGAAAGTCCAGGGAGTTTCTAGAGTAGATTACATACTTGACACAACATTGTGGTCCGAAGGACCTATAATATACTGTAGATTTCTATGTTCTATGTTCTGTCCTTTGAGTGAATCTACAACTAGAGGTCATAGGCTTGGGAATAAATTTGAAACATGCAAGAAGCGTATGTAGCAGAAGTTATTCACTCAGAGGGTCGAGCGAGTGTGGAAGGACCTGCAAGCGTAACTAGTAGATGCAGATTAAATCGTATCATTTCAGTGCAGGTTGTGTAGTTACGTGGATGAGAGTGGGACAGAGGGTGCAGATATATGCAGTGGGACGGAGGATCACAGAGGGATGACTTTGATGTACGCAAGTGCCAATTTCTTTGTAGCAGTAACCTCTGACTTCATGACTCTCTCTGTCACATTTCCCTATCTAGTATCCTCTCTATTTCGTCACCAATCTAAGTATGTGCAGAACAGAGTGTGTGTTCAAGCTCAACTTTCAATCTCATTTCCTTCTACTTTTGTAGTACAAACTACTCTGTGCCTATTGTGGAATTCGTACCGATGAGCGGCCCTCAACTTATTGGAAAATGGAAGTCTTACCATTCTACATCCAGTGTGGAACTTGTACCAGTGTGCAACCCTTGGTTGCCAGGTGAATGCCTCACGTCTGCATCCACCGTGGAGCTGGTATCGATGCGTGATATGCAGAACTGGTATCATCACTATGGGCTGACTCACCACTCTGTATGGATTGCGAACATGCACTGTTGCGAGGCCCTCGGCTTCCTTGAGAATACCTCAGCACTGATAACACGCTTTTCTCTTTCACACTGTGAATACAATTTGTTAGGCTGACTGCGCTAGTCTCACCGTGTGATTCAGCTTTTCTAGTAAATTGCTTTCTTTCAGTAACTCGAAAACACATTGCCATTTGTTGCGACAGCAATTCCTTTCAATCCCTACTCTGCCATTATATTATCTACTGCGCAATTAATCAATACAACCTGTTGATTGATCAGTACAGCAACGCTCGTACTAGTTTTGTTGATTATGGCTATATTTGTGTTGTTACGAAGGCATCATTTATTGTCCGTCTCCAATTGCTCCTCCGATGGCAATGATTAACTTCTCTTTTACAGGATTGCAGCCTTTCCAGTTTCGCAAAGGAAGAGGTAGAGAGTAACAGTGACGGACGGAGATATATTTCTCGGCAAAACAGGTTTCTGACTCACACGGGAACTCTGAGATAGCGAGATCCTCTGTGGTCATTGTCCAGACGCTGGAAGTGCTGCCTGGACGAGCAGAGAACACGGTTCACACTGCAGAATGAAATGTGATGAAGCGGGGGCCTTTGCTAGATGACATCAACATTCCTACTGACTTGCTGAAGATTTAAGTTGGAATATTCCATCATACTCTTCTTCCGTGTCAGCTGTGGGCAAAAAGTAGGATATTTTAGGAGGCGAGTCACAGAGCAAGTCTTCGATGTTCATCTATGCATCCTGTTGCAAGGCAGTTTGAAACTCATTTTGACAATCTACCTGGGATTCACTGGGCTCCATTCTTATAGACCGATCGCAGCCCTGGAGAATGCTTACACGTTCATTCGCCAATGTCGAGAAGCAGTGATTTTAGAGGGTGAATGCGAAGCGATCGTGTTCCACAATGCGGTACCGGAATCTATATTGGGTGTCAACAATGTGGTCTGGGGGATTCCTGTTGAAGACGGAGGGAGTTACGAAGGAGGAATGCTGGAGATGTGTTTAGGTAACAACCTGAAGATCTATTTTTTTTCCCCTCCAGCTATACGAAGAATGTGGAATCCACAGAAGGCGCGCAGAGGGAACTTACAAAGATGTTACCTGGATTAGGGAGCATGCTTTATGAAAATAGGTTGCGTGAACTCGGACATTTTTTCTTTGGAGCGACTGAGAATGAGAGGTGATGGAGGATAGAGGTGTCTGAAATGATGAGAGGCATTGATCGTGTGGATAGTCAGAGGGTGTTTCCCAGGACTGCAATGGCGAGCACGACAGGGCACAGTTTGAAGGTGCTTGGAAGTAGGTACTGAGGAGATGTCAGCGGCAAGTTGTTTGTTTTCCACAGAGAGTGGTGAGTGCATGGAATGGGCTGCCGGCGATGGTGCTGGAGGCTGATACGTTAGGGTCTTTTCAGAGAGTCCTGGACAGGTACATGAAGCTTAGAAAAATAGAGAGCTATATGTCACCCCGGTAATTTCCAAGGTAAGGACAAGTCCGGCAGAGCTATGTGGGAGGATGGGCCGGCATTGAGCTGTAGGGTTTCTATTTTTCTGTGACGCTGGAGGAAAGTAGGGGTAAATTCTCCAGAGAGTGAGACATAGATGTCGACAAATATTCACCCGTTTCAGGGTGATAATATCGTTCAGTCAATCAAAGGTCAGGCAAATTGTTGCAAAATCAAACAATGTAACCTGCAAAATATTGATGATTACTATCTGAATTAAATGGAAATGCAGGAAACCGCACCAAATTTCAAGCGTGTGAATATGGTTGATCAGGATCTTCAATTGGAGTTATCTAAGGACACGGGGCTACTTACATGCTGGAATGTGTTGTGCTGCCAACTCTGCTACTAAAATTCCAGATGGCGTCTCTCCGGTGAAAACAAGTACTGCCATTGTCATCCTGAAAATGTTTTTGTACTGGTCAAATAAATATCGCAAATGTTTATTATGGTAAATATCATTAACTACAACCAGCATTGAATTACTA
Source organism: Hemitrygon akajei (assembly GCF_048418815.1). NCBI lineage: Eukaryota > Metazoa > Chordata > Chondrichthyes > Myliobatiformes > Dasyatidae > Hemitrygon > Hemitrygon akajei. The sequence continues at coordinate 2,676,610 of NW_027331935.1, forward strand.
ACGGCTCAGTGTATCGTGGGTCTTCCGTCATCAGTGACACGTTACAATGGCTCTCCTTTAATGGCAGGGAGTTTTTTTTTTAAGTGGGTAACATGTAATATCGCAGAACAACACTTTCTAACAAGTAAATAGACCTGTGTCCTTAGGTAACTCCAATTGAAGATCTTGCTCAACTGTCCTCACACGCTTGAAGTTCGGGGTGGTTTCCTGCATTCTCCTTTAATTCAGATCAGGGGTGTCAAACTCATTTTAGGTTACGGGCCGGATTGAGCAAAATGCAGCTTCATGCGGGCCGGATCAGTAGGACGCGTGCGAACACAGCTTTAGTTGCCTCCGTTTTTTCAGCCTGCTCTCATGTGTCTCAGTCTCTGCTATAACTACAAAGAGTTTCACTTTACAAATTCCGTTTCTTATGAAGAAGACTGCCGAACAAGACTGCCGAATAAACACTAAAAACTCTGAAAACCTGGTACCTGAATAAACTCAGCATTAGCCATATCATACGCCATAGGCGCTTCGATTACTGGGGCCAGCTTTAATAGTAATTAGATATTATCTCGCGGGCCAAAGATAATTCCACCGCGGGCCGGATTTGGCCCGCGGGCCTTGAGTTTGACATATATGATTCAGATAGTAATCACAATTATTTTGCAGGTTTCATCGTTGGTTTTTGCACAATGTACATTTGCTTAAGATTACCCTGATTACCCTTAAGATAAGTCCCTGTCATTAACAGAGAGCCATTGTGCTCTGTTAAAGATTAGATTTCATATTTATTTAGTGCACAATATAAATGCTATGAAATTTACTAATTGTTAATATTTTTCAAATTAGCAGCTTAAATTTTGTGATAAAATATAATCTCCAAGACCGTTCAATTTAAAATGTGATAAACAGTTACTTATTGGCACCACTGGTGGCGGGCCTGTTGTACTCTACCAAGAGGCAGCTCGTCCACTTTTCGGCCTCTCCTAAAATCCAGCTCCTACGGGTGGCTCCGGGTAACGGTTTGCATCTGAAAGTGGCAACCGCTAGTACGGCGCTTCGACAGGCGGGCTCAACCAGTTGGGAGTAGCCAGGAAACTTGAACCCTCGTGAGTTAGGGATTTGCTTACCGCTGCATTTGAAGCCAGTTCCTGGACTCGGTGGATGAGATCAACTACAAGATGCAGTAACTAATAAGGCGGTGCCGAAAGCTTCATGGAGAGCGAAAGGTAAAACAAGGCACAGAAGGCGTCATGACTACCGCTGCAGCCGAGGCATTCTCCAATCTTGACGTTCTTTCCTGCCATTGGACTAAAACTTAAGCTTTAAGTTTTAAGAACAAAATAGATAGGTATATGGATCGGAGAGGTCGGCAGGATTATCGACTGGGTGCGTGTCGATGGGAGTAGCTGAATAAAGTTTCGGCAGAGACTAAACGGGCCGTATGTCATCTTTTCCGTGCTGTAGTGTTCTAGTTTTGAGGCTGAGAGAGTGGAACTGCCCCAAAGCAACATCGTTTTCGCTATGAAATTCTGCATTCACAACTTACGCCATCATTGGAAACGACGGACAATCAACACTGCCAAATAAATAAACAAACAAACAAACAAACAAACAAACAAACAAACAAATAAATAAATACATGGGCGTTAGAAATGAAACAACAGACAAATCGGCTAGGACATAACCCATTGATATTCTCTCAGAATTTTACTCTGCACGGTTTTCACAATCATTTCAACTATGCGTCTGTTTTCCGGTTATAATAATGCATATTTCTTAGAAATTCTCACCACAGCTATTTCAGAGAAAGAGATTTTCAGTTTATCGTCAATGGGCGTATATCAATAGATAGATACGTTCATAAATATATAGACAGATCGATTGAGAAGGATTACATTTACGAGACAGATAATTTGATTTTTCTGGGCTGTGAGGAGAAACTGAGGTTCTTTCCCTCCTTCCAAGCGATCCAGTACTACAATGAACAGGACTAGAGGAACATCACTTCCCACCCCGTGTTATCAGTGCCTTCTAACGAGCCACCGAACACATGTCACTTCTTTTCCAGATCAGTCAATTCTGCAATTTTATTATAACATCACATTCACACATAGAATATCACTGCTTATTCAGAACTATCTTCATGTATTCTGCTGAATTCATTGCCTGTCTAATCTCATGATGGACAGCAAAAACAGTAATACCATAAAATCATATCAACATCCCTCTTTATAAAAATACTCTAGCACAATCACACTATTAGTGGTGATCCCCTGCAATCAGATATCGCACTGTCGCTGAATATCAGAACATATTATTTATTTATTTATTCTTCAATGTCCACTCCCTTGCAGCAAATAAAATGCTGATAACGCACAAATTACTAACTGCAGGATCAATGCCTAAAATATGTATCATTAATGGCATTTATAGCACCTTGAACAACAGAAGATGACGATGCGATGTGGACAGAATTTCTGTGCAACTTGTTTTTCAAAGGAGAGAGTTGTGCGGTCAATGTACCAAGCAGTGACCGAAACATCAGTGTACATAAAGACATTTAACCTCGACTTTTGGACACATTTTCGTACTCATATCATGTGTGACCCAGCACAGAAGGAGAAATTTTCTTTTTTTTCCTATCAACGTATTGGCCCATGTTTATTGGGCAGGGAATAAACGTGTAAGCTTTCTGTTGTTTCAAGCAGATGGTTTAGAAAAACAAGAGGGAATTATTGTGCATCATTAGTCAGATTAATTACAGTCAGGTGAGATGTAGTTAACTCGTTATAGATCGGCACTTGGCAGAAATGCGAGACACGCTCAATTACATATTTGTGTACAATAAAATTGAGAGAGTTCTTAAGGATTTTGAAAAAATATGCAGCCTAAAACACAACCTCATAAATGTGCACAAGTTCAAGAAGGTGGAGGAGATATCCTTCTTGTTCAGCTCTTTCTCTTTTCCTCCTGTCATTTCCCAGCATCGGACACATACTTTCATTTATACGATCAAACGCAATGTGGTAGATTTACACTGATGACCTCTCACAATCATTGTTGTGAGCTTTCCGTTCAAATTTAAATCTGGGCTCGTACGCGGATCAGTGGAACAAGAATCAGGAGCTGCATATACATGTGTCACTTGTATTCAGTGGCAAGAGGTAATAGTCCCGATCTGGGAATTGAAAATTGAATCACTTACTGCGCAATAGTGTGTAGAGCTTTATATTGTACAACTGAACTTGACTGTGTTTCGTGTCACGAAGAACATTTTAGTTGCTGCTTTTCCAGAACAATAACTACACACACAGTGACAATGGCATTGCTGGCGATGATGATGACGACATTGATATTCCAGGCTCATCACTGACCAGACTAATAATAGTGTTGTCTCTGCAGACTTACCAGTGACAATCATTTACTCATGGACATTGATTTAAGGTGACGATAGAGAATTAATGGGAAGTAGAGGGACCACTTTTAACCAGTGAATTGAGTAAGTGTGTGGGACGAGCTGTCCCAGGATGTGTTTGAGGAACACACTTTCAGAACATTCAAAATGCAATTGGGCAGTCCATGGATAAGAATGCTTTAACGGGATAAGTTCAAAAAGGAAGCAAATGAAGATAGCTTAGATGGTACGACCTGCCGTTTCTACATCCGTTTACTAAAACTATTTACTATAAGAACTGGAACATTAATAGCTTCTGCGATTCTGTGCATGAGTTGTGCTTCGTTTCCGATTTCGGTTACTTGTGGCAGTTGGATTTCTGTGGTCTCTCACGGAGGGCAAATTATGAAAAATCACAACGATTACAGATGAGGTAATTTTGCTTGTCAACATATGCAAGGTCAGTTCGAAGAACGGAAATTATGCATCTGGATAAATCGTGTCCTCTCACACTACTTCTCTGCATCAAAGGGAGCAGCATCAGGTGCCATACTCCGGAACTATTTTTTTTTACCACTGTAGTGTGGGATCATGTACGGGCTTCGTTCCAAAGAATATATTTTAAAACTTATCTAATTTTCCTTTCTGTTTCCACAGCGGTATGTATGTATAATGAAAAAAGGCACCGTGGAAGTGTTGACGTCCGTAAATGTACAAATGTATCAGGATGATATGCAATCTACTCATCAACTACTTGAAGTAAATCAGGGAAAGGTAGATTGTAACGAATACCTATCGGCCATTCAGTGATCTGACCCATTGAATACTGGAGGGAAACCACTTGAAGAAAGCTAAACAAGCCAAAGCACATTTCTGCTAACGTCACTTTGCCTCCCCACCACCAGTTTTCATTACCAACTTTTAGACATAACAGACGAACAAAAAATCAGATTTTTGACAAATTTCCTATTTCCTTTAAAACACGTAACAGTAAAAAACGACATATTGCGTTCTTCCTTCTATGTTAAATGTGATTCTATCTTACATGTTAAGTTTTGCAACATGTTCTGATACGTTTTGTGTGCAATTCAAAATTATCTAATAGCAGAAGCATATATCCTCACAGATTTTGCTCAACTACTGTTCGAATCAAGGGAAAACATTTCATGTCATTTCATAGAATATAATTAACGTCATTTCAAAGGTGTCTGTAATATCACCGGAGAGACGTCTTCTGTACTTAGCACGCTTGCCGTTCAATCTCTCAGGAAATGCAGAGCAGGCCTGAGCCAAAATCAGAGCAGTGGAGCGGATTCAGCGGGGAACGATAACTTCCATAACAGATCGAAAAATATAAAGCAGAAAAACATCAGAAAACACAAAGCAAGGTGCAAGGGAAATTAAGCTCGTCCCATACACTTACTCACGTCATCGGTCAAAAGTGGTCCCTCCACTTCTTACTAATGCTCCCCGTCACCTTAAATCAATGTCAATTCGTAACTGATTGTAACTGGTATGTCTGCAGACACAACAGTATGATTAGTCTGGGCAGTGATCGGCCTGGATTACCATTGTTGTCATCAGCATGATCAGCAATGCCATTGTCAGTGTGTGTCAGTAATTGTTATTGACAGATGACAAATTTACAGTAGTAATTGACAGATAGATATCTCCACTTGTGCAGGGTACTATAAATGTCATTAATAATTAGACATCTGAGGTATTGATTCTGAAGTTTGTAATTTGTGTGTTTACATTTTATTTGCTGCAATGTGGCAGCCATTGACAAATAAATACATAACAAATATGTTCTGATGTCCAGTTGCAGTTATCCAGTTACTCTCTGACTCTGAAGACTTTGACTATTCACACGATCAATGCCTCTCATCCGTTTATACACTTCTATCAGGTCACCTCTCATCGTCCGTCGCTCCAAGTAAAATTACCAAGTCCACTCAACCTATTTTCATAAGGCATTCTCCCTAATCCTGGCAAATCTTTGTAAATCTCCTCTGCACCCTTTCTATGGTGTCCACATCCTTCCTATAGCTGGACAAAAGAAGAAAAAAAAGATCCTCATGTTTTTAATCTAACACAACTCTAGCATTACTCCTCCGTAACTTCGTCCGTCTTCGACGAATCTTACAACGATAGAATTCCCGACACAGCCGCCAGCGCGTTCTGCGGTTTCTGCAGGTATCCCGTCACTCCCTTGTCCACTATCCCTCCGTACTAATCTCCTTCCTGGCATTATTATCACTGCAAGCATTACAAGACAACTACCTGCATCAACACGTCCTCCCTCATTCCCATTGGTGAGACCCAATATAGATTCCGGTACCGCATTGTGGAACACTGTCGCTTCGCATTCACCCTGTAAAATCCATGATTTTGCATTAGCGAATGAACGTGTGAACGTGTACAGTGCTCGTCCAGGCAGCACCTCCAGCGTCTGGACCAGGGGCCGGTAACCTTTACCACTGAAAGAGTCATTTGGACCCGTTTCCCACAGAAAAGGAAACACTGGGAGCCACAAAACCCGTTTGACATTTAAAATGAAATAACACTGCATACAACGTTTTTTTTTTGCCTTTATGCTATGTATAAACAAACTATAATATGCTGCATTTATGAAATCGATGAACTCCTGCAGAGAAAACGAAATTACATTTCTGCATGCAACAAAAACATTTTGAACTCCGAAAAAAAGACGTTGGGTTGAAGGTTACTTTTAAGTAAAATACTCAATGTCTATTTGAGTCCTTCATGTATTTATGAAAAACGCCGAAGTTAAATTGTCCGCCAGCAGCAAACCAAAAATAACGTCAGCCAGCTGTCAACCAGAAAAATAAAAGGACTATTTCACTGAACAATGAAAACATATGAATATACGTAAAATAATAGGCAATTAAAATATTTATCATACTTGGTTAATGGGATTTCTGCTCCTGGACCTCAGCGCACAGCGTCCGCACATCAGGGCTGTATGATGTCACCATCATCTTTACACAGGATCGCAAGCTGTCATCTGTGAGGCGTGCGCGATGTTTGTTTTTAATAAAGTTCATGTTGGAGAACACCTGCTCACATACATATGTGGATCCAAAGATCGACAGGACTCCAAGCGCATACTTTTTAATGTTTACATAAATTTCGGGGATAGCATTCCATGTTTCGAACACAAGTTTGTCCGGTTTGGGGAGGTTTTCAATATCACTCCATTTGTGATTCTGAGCAAGAACGTCCTTCTGACGGGCAACATCTTCAAGGTCTGCTGTCAAGCGTCTAAACTTGGACACCCATATGTCTTTGTCGGCTATGTCGGCCAGTTCCATCTCAAGATCAGTTTGACTCACACCTGCCAATGCAGTCGTATTCAATAGGGATAGATCGATGCTTAGGGGAGTGACCGGGAAGGATAATGTGTTTTCTTCCTCTCTGAACTCACAGAAGCGTTTCCCAAACGATGTTTGCATTGCGATGATTGCAGAAAGTAAATACTCCGAATTTATCATGTCGTGAGCTTGTTTGAACTCTCTCAAATTGGGGAAGTGAGACAATGTGCCTTTGTGTAAATCTCTGGCAAGCACTGTCAACCTGCGCTCGAATGCCAAAACATCCTTCAACATGTGCAGGGCAGTGCGTCCTTTCCCCTGAAGAGCTGTGTTCAGCGTGTTCAGGTGCGGCGCTGTCATGTCTACCATGAAGTGTAGCTTTTCCAGCCACTCTGGCTGTTCCAGCTCAGGAAAGGTGAGCCCTTTGCTGCTCAGGAAAGTTTTCACTTCTTCCAGCCACGCGACAAAGCGTTTCAGCACCTCCCCTCTGGACAGCCACCGGATTTTGTTGTGCAGCAGGAGATCAGAATATGCGCTTTCCAGCTCGTCCAGTAAAAAAAGGAATTGACGGTGATTTAATCTTTTTGCCATTATTTTATTGACAATCTGAATGACAAAATCCATTACTTCTGTGCATTCCGGAGGAAATGTTTGAGCGCACAGTGCCTCTTGGTGCAAGATGCAGTGAAAAGTCAGCAGCTTTCTGTCCAGCGACTTCTGCAGAAAAGCCACAAAGCCCTTGTGCGCTCCTGTCATACTTTGTGCCCCATCAGTAGCTACTGACACCAGGTGGGTGGTCTTTAATCCTTTGGCTCTTAAACAATTCAAGACAGCCTCACAGATGTCCTCCCCCCGTGTTTGGCCTTTTAGAGGTATCAACTCAATCATTTCTTCCTGTGGCCCGGCAGAGTTACATACCAGCAGAACAGCGCTATTTGTTCAATATCACCTTTGTCTTTAGACTCGTCACAGGCAATCGAGTAGGCCACAGCTGAATTGATGTCTTTAATTTGCTGTCTTGTGATGTCTTCTGCCATTTTTATGGTTCTGTCTTTGACAGTCTTTGCAGAGAGGGGCATATCCCTGATTTTCTGCACAATTTCACTCTTGTTTTTAAAGTCCGTGAATAGATGTTCTGAAATCTTAATGAAAGATTCTTTTATATATTCACCATCTGTAAACTGCTTCCCGTGCCTGACTAATTCCTAACCGGCAACAAAACTAGCATATGTAGTTGATTTTCCAGACTTCAGCTACTTCCTGAAATTATTTTTGCTCAGATCAACCTTCCGCATCAGTTCCGAAACGGCTTTTTTTTCTCTCATCTCCATCCGGATATTTTTGAGCAAAGGCTGCGTGTTTATTCTGGAAATGTCTTGCGACATTTGACTTTTTGTTGTTTGCTAGTTTCTCATTGCATATTAAGCATACCGGTAAACCAGTCTCGTCAACAGTGAAAGCAAATGAATCTGCCCACGTATCATTAAAGTTCAGTTTTCTTCAGTCACTTTTCTATTTTTAGAATTCTCCATAGTTAGCCTACCTTGGATCGAAAAATTAAAGAAATCGCGCACTGGCGGGTGTCAGGCATTGGCAGTGGTGACGTATATTAATAGCGACAAAAAACACGTTTTATTTAGATTGTACAAGATCACCATAATCTTCAAATTTAGAATTACATTTCAAAAACTAACAAACTAACATAAAGTACATTTTAATTAAATACTCATCATTTATTTTCCAAAGCCACAGGGAGCCGCAGCACAGAGATGAAGGAGCCGCATGCGGCTCCGGAGCCGCGGGTTGCGGACCCCTGGTCTGGACCAATGACCACAGTTGCAGGGAAATACATCTCCGTCCGTCACTGTTCTTTTTATTTCTTCCTATTCGCCACTGGAAAGGCTGCAATCCTATAAAAGAGAAGTTAATCACTGCCATCGGAGGAGCAATTGGAGCCAGATAATAAATGATGCCTTGGTAACAACACAAATACCGTAGAAAATCAACAACACTAGTACGAGTGTTGATGTATCGACCAATGAACCGGATGTATTGATTAATGGTGTAGTGGACAATGAAATGACGGAGTAGGAATTGAAATGACTTGCTGTCGCAGCAAATGTCAACTGTTTTCGAGTTACTGATAGAAAGCAATTTACAAGAAACGGTGTATCACACGGAGAGACTAGCGCAGTCAGCCTCACAAATCATATTCAAAGTGTGAGAGGGAAAAGCGTGTTATCAGCGCTGAGATATTCTCAAAGAAGCCGACGGCCACGCATCAGTACATGTTCCACAATACATACCGAGTGGTGAGTCAGCCCACAGTGATAATACCAGTTCCGCACATCGCACTTCGAGACCAGCTCCACGATGGATACAGAGAGGCGAGTCATCCTCCAGTGATAGCAGATTCGCACACGGATACCAGTTCCACGATAGATACAGACGTGAGACTCTCTCCAGTCAACCGAGGGCTGCACATTGGTACAGGTTCCACCCTGGATGCAGAGTGGTGAGACTTTGTTTTTTCCAATAAGCCGAGGGCTGCCCATTGGTACTAGTTCCACAATAGGCACAGAGTAGTGTAGGTTTCAGGATCAGAATGAAATAAGCTTGAAAGTTGAGCTTGAACACACCCTCTATTCTGCAAATAATTAGATTGGTGACTAAAATGAGAAGACATTGAATGGGGAAATGAGACCGAGATAGTCATGATGTCACAGATTATTACTACAGAGAAATAGGCTCTTCTGTCCATCTAGGTCATCCCTCTGTGATCTTCCACCTCACCCCACTTATCTTCACCCTCCGTCCCTCTCTCATCCACGTACCTACACAACCTTCACTGAAATGATACAATTGAATCCGAATCTACCACTTAGGCTTGCAGTTCATTCCACACTCGCTCGACTCTCCGAGTGAATAGCTTCTACTACATACACTGCTTGCATATTTCAACTTTATCTGCAAGCATATGAACTCTAGTTGTAGATTCACTCTAACGATGGAATATAAAACATATTGCAAATACTCCATATTGCAGGCCTTTCGGTCCTCAGTGTTGTGCCGATGATGTCAATACTCCAGAAACTCCTCAGACTTTCCCGAGCGCATAGCCCTCTATATTTCTAACATTTATGTACCTGTCTAAAAGACTCTTAAAATGCCCTATTGAATCCGCTGCCACTATGGCCGCCGGCACTGCATTCAATGCACACACCACTTTCTGTGTGAAAAAGGTGCCCCTGGCATCTCTTATGTACCTATTTCCAAGCACTTTAAAACTATACCCTGTTGTGTTAGCCAGTTCGGCCCTGGGAGAAAAACAGAGACTATTCACGCGATCAATCACTCTCTTCATCATATACACCTCTTTCAGGTCATCTCTCATCCTCTGTCACTACAGGGAGAAAAGGCCCTGTTCTCCTAAGGTACGACATCCATTCCAGGTCACACGCTTGTAAATCTCCTCTGCACTCCCTCTCTAGTATCCACGCACCCTCTCTATAGTGTCTATTGTATGGACCCTCCATGGAGAAAATCTGCATGTTCATTTCCTTTTCCTTTCAAATTATCGCTGGGCATTTTTAAGCTTATCGAAATTACTAAAACAAACGACAGAGAAAATGATCCTATCTTGCCCTTCAATAAATTGTACCCTATTTTACTGGCCGAGCTGATATCCTACCCTCAATGTCAGAGATGAATGTGGTCCGCTGAATGGGACAAATTAAATCTGTTTGAAATTGATTGTCCATGTTGATTGCTCAGGATGATTGTCTAGGCTAGAAACAACACTGATCAGAAATGTCCCATTTCAGCAGCTGACTTCAAATGTCTTGGAAAGTAAATTGGAAAGGTTCGTATTATAATTTGTTAGAATTTAACAACTTGTAACATCCACTGAGGATCCGATTTCATGGCAGGGTTACAGAGTGAGAAATGTACTTAAATGTAACTGTTTGTGTAGCTGGTTGAGCTCATGCGACAGATGCTATAACCACATTAATTGCCTCAGTGGAATTACTCTGAATTGTATATAACTCTGAATCACATGAACACTTGGAAGCTTCCGTGCAACTGACGGAATATGGGATATCCAGCGATTTACTACATCGCCGGCGTTTTCTATCTTGCAATTGTAGCGATCGGTATCCCTGGTAAGATACTGGAGCTGGTCACTCTGTGTATGGTGCCGTCGCCATCTTGCTTTCGTTCATTTGCGCTGTTTGGACTTTTACTAAGCACTGATGCTGCCTCCGACTGAAATGTATTTGCAGAATTGAGGATTCAAGCATTTGATAGTTTTATCATTCAGCTTCCATACTGTTTCTATGATATGTGTTTTATTTTAAAATTTTATTTGTTAATTACTTTGGTGCCGATATTGGTAAAATTACACAGTTTCACCTTACTCGGATTTCTGAACCGACAGTGGTCGTTTTTCCAGATCAGAAGCTTTTTTCAACTCACTGGCCAGTCGAATATCGACACTCAGGTCTATTCTTCCATTAAAAGCTAGATTGTAAATTAAGCATTGAATCTCATGATTTCGCCACAAATAAACCCTTCAGCTATTTCACCTCAAACAATGGAAATGATGCTGTTTATGGAGCGATCGACCTTCACTGGTTCGTGAGACGGGAAATTAGATGCCCGTTTCTCATCTGTCGGAAAGTCGGTAACCCACTGCTAATTCTGTCTGTTATTGTCCAGCCTGTGTGCACGGACAGAGTCCGCATAAATTGAATTTATGCTTCTTACTTCCAAAAAAAATCATATCCTGCGTAGCATTGAAAAAAATGTGATATTCAGACATTTGCAGCTTATGATAATTCTGGGCTAATTTTATTTTTTCTCTACAAATTTCTTGTAGTTAATTTAACGGCGATTGTGATCCTATCTCGGGCAAAATGCGGACTCTCCAAATGCATCACCCGTTACCTGGTTGGAATGGCAACAGCGGATATGATCGTGGTTATAGTTTTCGCTATAGTGGAACAGACCAACAACATCTACATTTATTCTAGATCCCTGCTCATCACTCCTGTATGCGCTCTGACAGGTGTATTACTTATTATGTCGAGGGACTGTTCTGTTTGGTTTACGGTCAGTTTTACCTTTGACCGTTTCATCGCAATATGTAGTCGAAAGCTGCGGGATCGATACTGCACTGAGAGAACAGCAACGGTGGTTATGGTGACCGTGGTTTTCGTGAGTTGCGGGAAAAGTGCGCCGTTTTACTTTGTTGTTGAACCTTACGTCATCATTGGCAACATACCGTGGCGTTGCGCCCTCACGCATGAATACGCTACTTTACCCGTGTGGAAAGGGATGGAAATACTAGATAGCTTTTTAACACCGTTGCTCCCAATAGGCATAATTCTTATCTTCAATGGGTTAACAGTCAGACATATAATTGCGGCAAATAGAGTCCGCAGAGAGCTTCGGAAGAGCAGCGACACACAGAAGGATACCGAGGTGGAAACCCGCAAAAAATCGATGATTTTGTTGCTTGCAATTTCAGCTAATTTCATATTGTTTTGGATGCCCTATGCAGTTCATGCCCTGAAATGGCAAACTGAAAATTACTATTACCTGGACAGATATCTGAGTTCCCCGGTATACATACTACAACAATATGGGTACATGTTGCAGACTCTCAGTGTGTGCACTAATACGTGTGTCTATACACTGACACAGAGGAAATTTAGACAAGAGCTGAAGAATGGAATGAAGTATGTTTTTACGTTAAATGGCCATCTGTGTAGATAACACCCACTCCAATTGCAATTCAGCGGAGTTTTAGAATAAAACTGTTTAAAATTCGGGGAAATTAGCAAACATATCAAAAGTCAAACAATCATGTGCCTGGTCACCCTGAAATCATTAAATTCCAAACTATCGCAGAGATTTATCAACTTTCAGGAAACGTTACCACAGCATTAAAGATAGGACCAACAGGGTCCGGGACAGCTTCTTCCACCGGGCCATCAAACTGATTACCTCACGCTGCTTTGAGAGTTTTCTATGTTACATTGACAGTCCTGTTTCTTATAACTTATTATAAATTACTAGGATTGCACATTACACATTTAGACGGAGACATAACCTAAAGATTTTTATTCCTCATGTATGTGAAAGATGTAACAAATAAAGTTAATTCAATCAGAGGGGAGGATTGATTTCCGGACATTTCAGGGTTCAGGTGTTTCAAAATGCTCATAGTCGGGTAAAAGAGAATAAAGGGAAGGCCTTTTAAACACAAGAAGAGTGTGATAGTATCACAGCTGCGGAAAGTTGGGATTGTATGTTAACAGACAGTGAGTGGAACTCAGAAGTAGGAAGGGAACAAACACTCGTTTGAGAGAATTCTGTACAGAGTTCCCAAACCCAAAGCGAAAACAACACACAGAGACAGTGACAGATCGGGAGACAGGTTTTGCTCAGGTTCTTACAATAACACGGCTGTTGTCTCTGGCAACTTAAACATCAATAATATTCATCGATAAATCCTCTGTTTAAAAGGTATAGATGTGACACAATTAATCAGTTGTGTACAGGAAGGAGACCTGGCACAAGTAGCGGGCAGGGAGACGAGAGATCATTACATCCTGTGCTAATGATAGAATGTGAAAAGCTCAGGTAACTGATCTCTCCGCGTGTCAGCGTTTCAGAAAGATAGAGCACAGCTATTCGACATACCTTACACTGGGATAGCAGCAGACAACATGGAATGTACTTATTTGATACTATTGGGTAGGAACGTGGGAGCCGAATTAGGGAAGCGATGCAAATCTTCAAATGCAGAAGAAAAATATGGAGATTGTTCATGGAGCACTTGATTGGGGTTCAGAATGTGCTCGTTGCATTGAGGCGGGAACCGGAAAGCCCCGTAAACTAACCTTGGTTGATAAGAGATTTGGAACTCCTCTTCAAGAAGAAGAAATAAATATTCTTAAGGTTTTGGAAGAAAGTATTAGGCACGGCTATGGAAAGTCACAATGTAGCCGGGAGGAATGAACAATGGACTTAGAAAAATTAAAAGGGGACATGGTAAGGCATAGGAGGACCGTGTAAGGTAGTTGAAAAACAGGAGGATGACGACAGAGAGAGAGTGGTAGAGATAAGAGACAAAAGAGGAAACATTAGTCTGGAGTGCAAGGAGGCAGTGAAAGTCCATTATGATACTTTGCTTCGGTATTCACCAGTGATTGAGACCATGATGAATATCGATACAACAAAAAAGGCTGGGACATGCAGACGCTTAGAATGTGTGAATACATGAATATAAACCATTTCCCGGCGCTGGAAGGTATGAAATCCAGGTAATTAGAGAAAGCTGGTAAAGATGGTTTTCCTGTGACTGTAAGGGATGAAATGATGGGAGGGAGGAACATTGCATTATAAATCAAGGAGAGCATCACCGACTTAGGATGTCTCACAAATTTCCTCACATGAAGCCAGGCAAGTAGAGATTCGGAATAAATAAAATGGCAATCACGTTGCTGGAATTGTACTCTAAATATCCCATTAGTTGGTGGGAGATGGATAAATATATATTTTTGTAAATCACACAGAGTTGTCAGGTGAACTGGGTTACAGCGTTTGGTAATTTCAACAAAATTAACTGAATCAACTTTGTTACAAAAGGGCAAGAAGTGGAATTCTTGAAATGTGCCCTGGTGGGCTTTCAGTACCTGTGCCTTGGTAGTCATATTCATATAGGGCAGGGAGTGGGTGAAGTGTCAGTGGACGAGGGATTAGTGAATTGCCAGTACAGAATTTAAGATATTTTAAATCAGTCCGGTATATGGACATTTTGTTGAAAATATTTAAGTCATTGCTGAGAACACAAAGAATTGTGCACAGTTCTATCACCAATTTATAGAAGTATGCCATTAATCTGCAAAGGGGCAGACAATTAAGAATAGCCTGGGAATTAAGGCACATTTCATTATCATACACAGAATCTGGTAGATGTCTATGTGGAAATGTTACCTGCAGGTACCTCCACATTTGGGAAATAGGAGTCATTTCAGAGTTATTTAGTGAGAGTTCAGGTTCACCATATTCTTCTAAGGGTGAAGGACAAGTATGGCAAATTCAGATATTCCTGGGTGTTATGGGGGACTGGAGGTTTCACTGAAATAATAAGAGGTATGTGGTAGGGAAAGAACACTGAAGCCTGGGGAGGACTTTCAGTAGAACAGAGAGTGTAGGACAGAGAATGAAGGTGAATGGAGACAAATGTTAAGGAGACACGGAGAACAACATTTTCTACACAGAAAGTGATTTTATGTGGTAAAAGCTACCAAAGAAAATGGTGGAGTGGTTCACAGGACATTTCAACAGGTTCATGGAAATGACTGGTTCAGTGGAATATGGACAAATTGCTGGCAAACGGAACGAGCTCAGGTAGACATGGATCAGATGGGTTGAAGGACTTTTTCTATGACTCCATTCAGAGGTTTGTGCAACATGACGTTTAAGCAGAGGAGTGTGTAGTTTAAAGAGGATATGAGGAAGAACTTCCTCTTTCATACAGAGCGTCTTTACAGCCTGGAACACAATGTTTGAGGAGATGATGCAAGCAGCTTTTTATAGCATTTGAATCCCAAAGGCTTCAACGCTGCCTAAGTGTTCGATCAAATAGAAGCATGGAAAACCTACAAGCACAATACAGCCCGGTCCCACAAAGCTGTGCCGAATATGTCTTTACCTGAGAAATACCGAGTCATACCTATAGCCCTCTATTTTTCTAAGCTCCATGGAGCTTCTTAAATGCCCTATTGTTTCCGTCTCCCCCACTGCTGCCGGAAGACTATTCCACGTACTCACTACTCTCTGCGTAAAAAAAAAACTTACCCCGACATCTCCTCTATACCTGCTTTTAATCACCTTAAAACTATGCCCTCTTGAACAACGTGCCAGTGACAGACAGTGGTTAGAAACTGTTTAACAACAGTTAGCTGTCCCAATTAAGCGAGATGGAGTCCCGAATAAACAAAGTGAATCCGAGCTGTTTTATTGATTTGCTTTTGTTCTTTAACAATTGGCCCAATTCACTGGAACCCCGGTATTTCGTAACTAACAAGCATAGTTGTTGTTCCTGAAGAGCTCCCTCAATGACATTTCAGTCACGTGCTCAGCTGTATTTCCTCAGAGGAGGTCCGGTGTTGCTCCATGTATAGTTGGGCCAACTACATATTGTTGGAGAAGTCTTTCTGGGAGACATTTATTAAATTGTGCCCCATCCAAGCCGTTTGTAAATGACAGCTCCAATCAAAGTAAACTTAATACCAATGGCTGTTTCTGTCATGATCTACTGACCTGTGATTCATTCTCAGGCGGGCATTCAATGGAAATACAAAGAAGCATAATAGAATCAATAACACATGATAAAGATGGACAGAATACCATAAAAACATAAGGTATAGGAATAGAATTACGCCATTTGACCCATCGAGCCTGCTCAACGATTTCATCATGGCTGATGCATTTCTCTCTCTGTCTCAATGTCCGACCTTCTCGCGTAACTGTTCATGCCCCAACTAATCAAGAATCCATCAAACTCTGCGTTAAATATATCCAATAATTTGGCCTCCACAGATGCCTCTAGTAATGAATTCCACAGTTTCATCACACTCTGGCAACATAAATTAATCGTTTCTGTGTTCTAAATGGACGTCCCTTTTTTTCTGAGTCTCTGCCCTCTGTATCTCGACTCACCCACCACAGGAAACATCCTCGCGACATCCGCTCTGTTGAGACCTTTCAACATTTGATATGTTTCAATGAGATCCTCTCCCCCTCTACCGTTTCCCTTTCTCCGATTGTCCACTCTTCTCTCCTATCAGATTCTTGCTTCTCCAAACCTTTACCTAACCTTCGTACCCCACCTCTCGGCTTCACTTATTATTTTCTAGCCTCTATCTTTGCCCTCTGCCTATTCAGGTATGTTCCCCCCTTCTTCCCGGTCCTGCAGAAGTCTTGGCCTGAAACGTCGACTGTTTACACTTTTCCATAGATGCTGCTTCACCTGCTGAGTTCCTCCAATATTTTCTGCGTGTTGCTTTGGATTTAAAGCATCTGCATATTTTCTCGTATTTACAATGCCTTCTCAAATTCCAAGTACACAACTTCCACTGATTCTTCCGTGTCTATCCTATATCTTCAAAGAAGTCCAACATAGTTGCCCAGCGAAATTTTCCGTTAAGGAAACCATGCTGTCTACGGCTTATTTTATTAAATGCTTCCAGGTTTGCTTACCAATCGATTCCAACATCTTCCCAACCACTGTAGTCAGATGAAATGGCCCATAAACTATTCTCTTTCTGCTTGTCTTCTTTCTTGAAGAATGGAATGGTATTTGCAATTTTACTCCCCTCCAGCACCATGCCAGAGTCTCTTAATTCTCGTACAGTCATCACTAATGCCTCCACAATCTGTTTAACTACCTATTTCAGAAGGCTGGGATGTAGCCCATCCGTTCCAGGTGATTTAACTACATTCAGAACTTTCTGATTCTCTTGCACCTTCCCCATGGTCATGGCAACTTCACTCACTTCTGCTCCGTGAAAAATGTTGAAAAGACTACAAACTGTGCGAAAGAGAAAAAGAAGAAAATAATAAGAATTATTATTATAGGTAATCCATTTTAACTGTCTCGACATTATAATACAGGATAAAAGCAAGCAAGAACAACTTGCTAACTGAACATACGGTGGCCATTCCAAACATACAGAACATACTAAATTTAATAACTGAAATACAGCAGAAATATGCGGAATTAAAAGAAGAAATTGAAAGAGTATAAATCATGGACACGGTATAATTTGCCCCAAAATTAAAGTCTATAACTAGTATCATCTACAGATCTCTTCACAATAGCATACCCACCCAGGTCGACACAGCATATCTGATGTAAATTTCCAGAAATTCCCACTGCTAACACAATTACAACAGTCCGCAAGTTCCTACCAATTGAGGAATGAGTGGGCTTGTCTATGTCCGTACTTCATGTTTTAAAAGCTTAAGCTGAGAAAAAGAATTGACGATAGATGTTATGAACATGAGTTCTAGAGTCATTAAGATTGTCTGTAGTTTCTGAATCAGTTCAGTGTTGGTGCATTTCAAGTTATCCACCCCACCACCCAAATCTTAAGGCTGAAGGATAGTACATCATATGCGCTGTGAAAGTACTAGACACTTAATATTTACAATGTTTAGAAGATATTTGTACAGCTACATCGTTAGGAGAAGTTGAGGGGGACACTGGCCTAAAAGATGCTAATAGCACTAATTGAGATGGAGTTCAACTCAGATAAGTTTGAGGTGGTTCATTTTGGTAGATCAAATATGATGGCAGTATACAACATTAATAGCAAAACTCTTGGCAGTGTGGAGGATCAGAGAGATTTTTGGATCCGAGTCCATTGGACACTAAAAGCTGCTGCGGAAGTGGACTCTGTGGTTAAAAGACGAGTGCCGAGAGGTAATGTTGTAGCTATATAGGACCATGGTCAGACCCCACTTTGAGAACTGTGCTCAAGTCTGGTAGCCTCACTACAGCAAGGATGCGGAAACCATAGAAAGGGTGCGCAGAAGAATTAGAAGGATGTTGCCTGGATTAGGTGTACAAGTTAATTAGAGGCTTTGACCGTGTCAGAGAAATTTTCCCAGGGCTGAAATGGCTAGCATGGGAGGGCATAATTAAAAGTTGCTTGGAGTTAGATACAGAGGAGAGATCAGGTTAAGTTTTTTTTTACGCAGAGAGTGGTGAGTGTGTGGAATAGGCTGCCGACAGCGGTGGTGGAAGCGGAAACAATAGGGTATTTTAAGAGGCTCCGGGATAGGTACATGCAGCTTAGAAAAATACAAGGGCTAGGTGTAAGCCTAGGTATTTACAAGGTAAGGACATTTTCGGCACAGCTTCGTGAGCCGAAGGGCCTGTACGTTTTCAATGTTCCTCTGAGATCGAAAACTTAGGCAGCGTTGATGCCTTTGTAATTCAAATGCTATAAAAAACTGCTTGCATCACTCCCTCAAACATTGTGCTCCAGACTCTAAACAGGCTTTGTGTGAGAGAGGAAGTTCTTCCTCAGATCTTCTTTAAACTACACACTCCTCTGCTTTAACGTCATGTTGGACAAACATCTGCATGTAGTCATAGAAAAAGTCCTTCAACCCATCTGATCCATGTCTACCTGAGCTAGCTCCATTTTCCTGCATTTTATCCATATCCCACTGAACCGGTCCTATCCATGAACCTGTTGAAATGCCTTTTAAATGAGGAATTAAACCCACTATCAGTTTCTTTGGTAGCTTTTACCACATAAACATCACCTCTGTGTTGTTAATGTTGTCCCTCGTGTTTCTTTAGCATTTGTCTCCATCCATCATCATTCTCCGCCCTACAATCTCTGTTCTGCTGAAAGTCCTCCCCAGTCCTCAGTGTTCTTTCCCCACCACATGCTTCATACTGTTTCAGTGAAACCTCCAGTCATCCTTCACAAACAGTAATATCTGAATTTGCCATACTTGTCCTTCACCCTCAGAGGAATATGGTGAACCTGAACTCCCACTACATAGCTCTGAAATGACTCCTATCTCCCAAATGTGGAGGTATCTGCAGGTAACATCTGTGTATGATAATGAAATGTGCCTTAATTTACAGGCAATTCTTAACATTCTGCCCCTTTGCAGATTAATGGCATACTTCTATAAATAGGTGATAGAACTGTGCACAATTCTTTGTGGTCTCAACAATGACTTAAATATTTTCAACATGATGTCCATATCCCAGACTGATTGAAAACATCTTAAATTCCGTACTGGCAAGTCTCAAATGCCTCGTTCACTGACACTTCATCCACTCCCTGCTTTGTATAAATATGACTACCAAGGTACAGGTACAAAAAGCTCTCCAGGGCCATTTCAAGAATTCCACCTCACACTATTAAACGAAGTTGATCCAGTTAATTTTGTTGAAACGCCCAACTGCTGTAACTCAGTTCCCATAATATCTCTGTCTGATTTAGAAAGAAATTTAGTTCTCCATCTCCCACTAACTAATGGGATATTTAGAGTACAATTACAGCAACGTGATTGCCATTTTATTTATTTCTAAGCGCTACTTGCCAGGCTTCATGTGATGAAATTTGTGAAACATCCTACGTCGGTGATGCTCTGCTTGATTTATAATGCAATGTTCCTCCCTCCCATCATTTCATCCCTTACAGTCACAGGAAAACCATCTTTACCAGCTTTCTCTAATTACCTAGTTTGCATACCTTCCAGCGCCGGGAAATGGTTTCTATTCATGTATTCCCAGTTTCCAAGTCGGAATGCTAAGCGTCTGCATGTCCCAGCTCACATGCCTTTTTTCGCTGTATTCACAGTCATCAAGGTCTCACTCACTGGTGAATACCGAAGCAAAGTATCATTAAGGACTTTCACTGACTCCTTGCAATCCAGACACATGTTTCCTCTTTTGTGTCTTATCTCTCCCACTCTCTGTCTCGTCATCCTTCTGTTTTTCACCTACCTTAACGCGGTCCTCCTATGCCTTCCCATGTCCACTTTTAATTCTTCTAAGTCCATTGTTCATTCCCCCCGGCTACATTGTGACTTTCCATAGCCGTGCCTGATCCTTTCTTCCAAAACCTTAAGTATATTTCTTTATTCTTCTTGAAGAGGTGTTCCATATCTCTTATCAACCAGGGTAGATTTACGGGGCCATCCGGTTCCTGCCTCAATGAAACAAGCACATTCTGAACCCCAATCAAGTGCTCCATGAACAATCTCCATATTTTTCTTCTGCATTTGAAGATTTGCATCGCTTCGTTAATTCGGCTCCCAAATTCCTACTCAATAATATCAATTAAGTACATTCCATATTGAGTACTGGTATCTCAGTGTAAGGTATGTGGAATAGCTGTGCTCTATCGTTCTGAAATGCTGACACGCGGAGAGATCAATTACCTGATCCATTTCGCTCTCTAGTATTAGCACAGGATCGATTGTTCACCTGTCCACCTGCCCGCTACTTCGGCCAGTTCTCCTTCCCGTACACAACTGAGAAATTCTGTCACATCTAAACCTTTTAAACATTGGAATTACCGATGAATATCAGGGAATTTTAAGTTGCCAGAGACAACAGCCGTGTTAATGTAAGAACCTGTGCCAAATCTATGCCCCGATCTGTCACTGTCTCTGTGTGTTGTTTCCGTTTTGGTGATGGCAGCTCTGTACAGAATACTCTCAAATCCGTGTTTCTTCCCTTCCTACTTCTGAGTTCCACTCACAGTCTATTAACATAAATCTTACCACAGTGTCCTCCCTTTCCGCTGTTGTGATACGCCACACTTTCCAAGTGTTTAAAGGGATTTCCCTTTACTCTCTTTTCCCCGACTATGAGCATTTTGTAACATCTGAACCTCGAAAAGTCCGGAAGTCATTCCTCCCCTTGTGATTGAATTAACTTTATTTCTTACATCTTTCACATACATGAGGAAGAAACATCGTTAGGTTATGTCTCCGTCTAAATGTGTAATGTGCAATCCTAATAATTTATAATAAGTTATAAAAAACAGAACTGTCAATGTAACATAGATAACACTCAAATCAGCGTGATTTAGTGAGTTTGATGGCCTGGTGGAAGAAGCTGTCCCGGAGCCAGCTGCTTCTGGTTTTTAAGCTGCGGTAACGTTTCTTGGATAATTATGAAATTTCTGAGATAGTGTGGAGTTTAACCATTTCAGGATGACCAGGCATATGATTGTTTGAATTTATGGCATATTTGCCAAGGTTACCGATTTTTTAAACTGTTTTATTCTAAATTCCGCAGAATTGCAAATTGAGCGGGCGTTATCTACACAGACGGCCATTTAACGTAAAAACATACTTCATTCCATCCTTCAGCTGTTGTCTGAACTTCCTCTGGGTCAGTGTATAGACACACGTATTGGTGCACAGACTGAGAGTTTGGAACATGTACCCACATTGCTGTAGTACATATACCGGGGAATTAAAATATTTATCCAGGTAATAGTAATTTTCCGCTTGCCATTTCATGGACTGAACTGCATAGGGCATCCAAAATAATATGAAATTAGCTGAAATTGCAAGCAATAAAATCATCGATTTTCTGCGGTTTTCCACCTCGGTATCTTTCTGTTTATCGCTGCTCTTCCGCAGTCCTCTGCGGACTCTATTTGCAGCAATTATATGTCTTACCGTCAACCCATTGAAGATAAGAATTAAGCCGATTGGTAACAACGGTGTGCAAAAGCCATCTAGTATTTCGAATCCTTTCCACCCGGGTGCAGTAGCGTATTGATGTGTGAGGGCGCAACGCCACGGCACATTGTCGATGATAACATAAGGTTCAACAGTAAAGTAAAACGGGACACTTTTCCCACAACTCAGTATAACCACCGTTACCATGACAACCGTTGCTGTTCTCTCAGTGCTGTATCGATCCCGCAGCTTTCGACAACATATTGCGATATAACGATCAAAAGTAAAACTGACCATAAACCAAACGGAAGAGTCCCTCGTCATAACAAATAATACATCTGTCACTGCGCATACAGGAGTGATGAGCAGGGTTCTGGAATAAATAAAGATATTGTTTGTCTGTTCCACTAAAGCGAAAAATATAACCACCATCAGATTCGCTGTTGCCATTCCAACCAGGTAACGGGTGATGCATTTGGAGAGTCCGCATTTTCCCCGAGATAGGATCACAATCGCCGTTAAATTAACTACAAGCAATTTGGAGAGAAACAAATAAAATCAACACAGAATTATCGTTAGCTGCAAATGTCTGAATTCCCACCTTTTTTTCAATTCTACGCAGGGTATGATATATTTTTAAGTGAAAAGCATAAATTCAATTTGCTTGGACTCTGTCCGTGCACTCCGGCTGGACAATAACGGACAGAATTAGCAGTGGGTTGCCGACTTTCCTACAGATTTGAGCCGGGCACCTGATTTCCTGGACTCACGTACAGGGGAAGATCGATCAGTCCATAAACAACACTATTTCCATTATTTGAGGTGAAATAGCTGAAAGGTTTATTTGTAGTGAAATCATGAGATTTAATCTATAAGTGTCAATTTAACGTTTTATACAAGAACAGACCTGAGTATCGATATTCGACTGGCCGGTTAGTTGAAGAAGCGTTTGATCTGGAAATGCGACCACTGTCGGTTCAGAAAGCCGAACAAGGTGAAACTATGTAATTATACCAATATCGTCACCGACATAATTGACAAAAACAAACGAAGAAGACATCACAAAGAAACAATATGGAAGCTGAATAACAAAACTATCAGATACTTGAATCCTCAATTCCAGAAACACATTTCAGTCGAAGTTAGCTTCTGTGCTCAGTAAAGGTCCAAAAAGTGCAAATGAACGAAAGAAGATGACGACGGCACCACACACAGAGTGACCAGCTCCAGTATCTTACCAGGGATACCGATCGCTACAATTGTCGGATAGAAAACGCTGGCGATGTAGTAAATCGTTGGATATCCCATATTCCGTCAGAGGCAGCGTTCAGTCTAAATGCTCATGTGGTTCAGAGTTATATACAATTCAGAGTAATTCCACTGAGGCAATTAGGGTGGTTATGATATCTGTCGCATGAGCTCAACCAGCTACATAAACAGTTACATTAAAGTGTATTTCTAACTCTGTAAACCTGCCATAAATTCGGATCCCCAGTGGGTGTTATAAGTTGTTAACTTTTAAACAAAAGACAATACGAACGTTACCAATGTACTTTCCAAGACATCTGACGTCAGCCGCTGAAATGGGATATTTTCTGATCAGTGTTGTTTCTAACGTGGACAATCATCCTGCACAACCAACATGGGCAATCAATTTCAAACAGATTTAATTTGTCCCATTCAGCGGACCACATTCGTTTCTGACTTTGAGGGCAGGATATCAGCTCGGTCAATAAAATAGGATACAATTTATTGAAGGGGAAGATAGGATCTTTTTTATTTTTGTCGCTTGTTTTAGTAATTTCGATAAGCTTCAAAATGCCCAGCGAGAATTTGAAAGGAAGAGTTCGGGAAATGAGCAAAGTGAATGCATGCAGATTTTCCCCAAACACAGTCTATACAATAGACTCTATAGAGAGGGTGTGTGGATACTAGAGAGGGAGTGCAGAGGAGATTTACAAGGGTGTTGCCTGGAATGGATGTCGTACCTTAGGAGAACAGGGGATTTTCTCCTTGTAGTGACAGAGGATGAGAGGTGACCTGACAGAGCTGTATAAGATGAAGAGGGTGATTGATCTCGTGGATAGTCTGAGCATTTCCCCCCAGGGCCGAAATGGCTAACACAACAGGGTATAGTTTTAAACTGCTTTGTAATAGGTACATAAGCTATGCCAGGGGCAAGTCTTTTTCACACAGAACGTGGTGTGTGCAGTGAATGCAGTGGCTGCAGCGGTAGTGGAAGCGGATTCAATAGGGCATTTTAAGAGTATTTTAGACAGGTGCATAAATGTTAGAAATATAGAGGGCTAGGCGCTCGGGAAAGTCTAAGGAGTTTCTTGAGTATTGACATCATCGGCACAACATTGTGGACCGAAAGGCCTGCAATATGGAGTATTTGCAATATGTTTTATATTCCATCGTTAGACTGAATCTACAACTAGAGGTCATATGCTTGGGGAGAAAGTTGAAATATGCAAGCAGTTTATGTAGTAGAAGTTATTCAGTCGGAGGGTCAAGCGAGTGTGGATGGAAATGCAGGCGGAAGTGGTAGATACTGATTCAATTGTATCACTACAGTGAAGTTTGTGTAGGTACGCGGATGAGAAAGGGACGGAGGGAGCAGATAAATGGGGCGAGGTGGAAGATCACAGAGGGATGACCTAGATGGACAGAAGAGCCTATATCTCTGTAGTAATAATCTGTGTCTTCATGAATATCTCTGTACCATTTCACCAATCTAATTATTTGCAGAATAGAGGGTGTGTTCAAGCTTACCTTTCAAGCTTATTTCATTCTGCTCCTGAAACGTACACTACTCTGTGCCTATTGTGGAACTAGTACCGATGGGCAGCCCTCGGCCTATTGGAAAAACAATGTTTCACCACTCTGCATCCAGTGTAGAACTTGTAGCAATATGCAGCCCTCGGTTGACTGGAGAGAGTCTCACGTCTTTATCCATCGTGGAGCTGGTCTCGATGCGCGAAGTGCGGAACTGGTATCACCACTATGGGCTGACTCACCACTCTGTATCCATTGTGGAACACGTACTGATCCGTGACCCTCGGCTTCTTTGAGAATATCTTAGCGCTGATAACACGCTCTTCCCGCTCAGACTTTGAATATGATTTGTGAGGCCGACTGCGCTAATCTCTCCGTGTGATACACTTTTTCTTGTAAATTGCTTTCTATCAGTAACTCGGAAACTGTTGACATTCCCTGCGACAGCAATTCATTTCAATTCCTACTCCGCCATTTCATTGTGCACTTCGCCATTAATCAATACATCCGGTTCATTGGTCAATACATCAACAATCGTACCAGTTTTGTTGATTTCTGTGATACTTGTGTTGTTACCAAGGCATCCTTTATTATCTCTCTCCAAATGCTCCTCCGATGGCAGTGATCAACTTCTCTTTTACAGGATTACAGCCTTTCCAGTGGCGAATGAGAAGAGGCAGAAAAGAACAGTGATGAACGCAGATGTATTTCTCGCAAAGCAGGTTTCTGAGTCACACGGGGAATCTGAAGTGGCGAGTTCCCCTGCAATTGTGGTCATTGGTCCAAACGCTGGAGATGCTGCCTGGATGAGCACACGTACACGTTCATTCGCTAAGGCAGAAAGCATGGATTTTGGAAGGTGAATGCGAAGCGATAGTGTTCCACAATGCGGTACCGGAATCTATATTGGGTCTCACCAATGTGGAATGAGGGAGGACATGTTGATGCTGGCAGTTGTCTTGTAATGCTTGCAGCGATAATAATGCCAGAAAGGAGATAAGTAGGGAGGGATAGTGGACAAGGGAGCGACGGGATACTTGCGGAAACCGCAGAAGGCGCAGGCGGCTGTGTAGGGAATTCTATCGTCGTAAGATTCCCATTGAAGACGTAGGAAGTTACGGATGAGTAATGCTGGAGTTGTGTTAGGTAAAAACATGAAGATCATTTGTTTTTCTTTCTCTCCAGCCTTACGAAGGATGTGGAAACGATAGAAAGGCTGCAGAGGAGATTTACAAAAAATTGTCTGAATTAGGGAGCATGCCTTATGAAAATAGGTTGAGTGAACTCGGCATTTTTACGGAGCGACGGACGATGAGAGATGACCTGATAGAAGTGTATAAACGGATGAGAAGCATTGATCGTGTGTATACTCAGAGGCTTCAGAGTCCGAGAGTAACTGGATAACTGCAACTGGATATGAGAACATATTGCTTACGTATTTGTTTATCAATGTTCGCTCCCTTGCAGCAAATAAAATGTAAGCACACAAATTACAAACTGCAGAATCAATACCACAAATGTCTTATCATTGATGACATTTAAAGTACCCTGCACAAATGGAGATAGTTATCTGTCAATTACTACTGTAAATTTGTCATCTGTCAATAACAATTACTGACACACACTGACAATGGCATTGCTGATCATGCTGATGACGACACTGGTAATCCAGGCCGATCACTGACCAGACTAATCATACTGTTGTCACTGCAGACATACCAGTTACAATCAGTTACGAATGGGCATTGATTTAAGGTGACGAGGGAGAATTAATAAGAATTGCAGGGACCACTTTTGACCAATGACGTGAGTAAGTGTATGGGACGAGTTGCCCGAGGATATGTTTGAGGTACACCCTTTCAGAACATTCAAAATGTAATTGGACAGATCACGGATAGGAACGCTTTAACGGGCTAAGGTCAACAAGGGAGCAAATGAGGATAGCTTAGATAGTAAGAGCAGCTTGGGCCGCCGTTTCTACATCCGTTTGCAAAGACTATTTACTTTAAGAACTGGAACATTAATAGCCTTTGCGATTCTGTGCATGAGCTGCGCTTCGTTTCCGATTTCGATGTCACCTGTGGCAGTTGGATTTCTGTGGTCTTTCATGTAGGGCAAATTATGCAAAATCACAACGTTTACAAATGAGGTTATTTTGCTCATCAATATATACAAGGTGAGCTCGAAGTACGGGACTGATGCATCTGGATAAATCCTGTCCTCTACCCGATTTCTTGCATCCAAGGGAGTAGCATAAGGTCCCATACTCCGGAACGCTTTTTTTTTTAACACTGTGGTGTGGGATCATGAACGGGTTCTGGTACAAAGAAAATATTTTACAATTCGTTTCTTTTTTTCCCCCTTTCTGATTCAACAGCTGTTTGACTTTACAATGGAATAACGCACCGTGGAAGTATTGACGTCCGTAAAAGCACAGATTTAGCAGGATGATATGCAATCTACTCATCAACTACTTGAAGTAAATCAAGGAAAGGTAGATTGTAAAGAATACCTATCGGCCATTCAGTGATCTGACCCATTGAATACTGGAGGGAAACCACCTGAAGAAAGCTAAAGCACATTTACGCCTACGCCACTTTATCTTACTTCCACTAGTTTTCTTTACCAACTTTTAGACATAACAGGCCAACAAAAAATTAGATTCTTGACAAACTTCCTATTTCCTTTAAAGCTCGTAACAGAAATAAAACGACATATTGCGTTCTTACTTCTACGTTAAATGTGGTGCCATCTTCCGTGATACGCTTTCATACAAGTTCTGATACGTTTTGTGTGTAATTCAAAAAATATCTAATAATAGGAGCATTTTTCCTCACAGATTTTGCTCAACTACTGTTCAAATCAAGGGAAAACATTTCATGTCATTTCATAGAATTTAATTAACTTCATTTCAAGTGTGGCTGAAATATCACCAGAGAAATGTTTTCTCCATTTAGCACGCTTGCCGTTCAATCTGTCAGGAAATGCAGAGGAGGCCTGAGCCAAAATCAGAGCAGTGGAGCGGATTCAGCGGGGAACGATAACTTCCATAACAGATCGGAAAATAATAAAGCAGAATAACACCAGAAGCCACAAAGCAAGGGACAAGGGAAATTAAACGCCATTTGCAACCAGATAAACGCTATTCAGGTCGAGTGAAAGCCAGAAACTACTGGTAGAGGCCGACATGTTCGATCAGTGAACAAGGATGGTGGTTGAGATCAGAGTTTAAATGGGCTGCATATCATGTGTAGATAGATAGATAGATAGATAGATAGATAGATAGATAGATAGATAGATAGATAGATAGATAGATAGATAGATAGATAGATAGATAGATAGATACTTTATTCATCCCCATGGGGAAATTCAACTTTTTTTTCCAATGTCCCATACACTTGTTGTAGCAAAACTAATAACATACAATACTTAACTCAGTAAAAAATATGATATGCATCTAAATCACTATCTCAAAAAGCATTAATAATAGCTTTTAAAAAGTTCTTAAGTCCTGGCGGTTGAATTGTAAAGCCTAATGGCATTGGGGAGTATTGACCTCTTCATCCTGTCTGAGGAGCATTGCATCGATAGTAACCTGTCGCTGAAACTGCTTCTCTGTCTCTGGATGGTGCTATGTAGAGGATGTTCAGAGTTTTCCATAATTGACCGTAGCCTACTCAGCGCCCTTCGCTCAGCTACCGATGTTAAACTCTCCAGTACTTTGCCCACGACAGAGCCGGCCTTCCTTACCAGCTTATTAAGACGTGAGGCGTCCCTCTTCTTAATGCTTCCTCCCCAACACGCCACCACAAAGAAGAGGGCGCTCTCCACAACAGACCTATAGAACATCTTCAGCATCTCACTACAGACATTGAATGACGCCAACCTTCTAAGGAAGTACAGTCGACTCTGTGCCTTCCTGCACAAGGCATCTGTGTTGGCAGTCCAGTCTAGCTTCTCGTCTAAATGTACTCCCAGATACTTGTAGGTCTTAACCTGCTCCACACATTTTCCATTAATGATCACTGGCTCCATATGAGGCCTAGATCTCCTAAAGTCCACCACCATCTCCTTGGTCTTGGTGATATTGAGACGCAGGTAGTTTGAGTAGCACCATATCACAAAGTCCTGTATCAGTTTCCTATACTCCTCCTCCTGTCCATTCCTGACACACCCCACTATGGCCGTGTCATCAGCGAACTTCTGCACATGGCAGGACTCCGAGTTATATTGGAAGTCTGATGTGTACAGGTTGAACAGGACCGGAGAGAGGACGGTTCCCTGCGGCGCTCCTGTGTATGGAACGCGTGGCAGATGAGGTGGAGACAAGGACATGTCAGCATGTGCAGGCCTGGTAGAAGCACCAGAACCATCACCCTCCATGGCCGGATCCTGTCGGGCTTAGCCAATCCGGAATAGTCCAGTAGAACTCAATGATGAACTGTTTATCAAAATTGCTGCTATGAAGGAGGAGGTCACGGGTTTGGCAAGCGAGACAGAAGACACTGATTCCGAAAAGCTCGTGAATCATTTACTTACCAACAGCAAGAACTGTGGCATCCCTGCAGAAGAAAGAAAGATCCTAATTTCCTTGGAGAACGTCCTTTATCTGTTTTGTATTTCAATCTCTGCCAATAATCTGCCAATTTCAAATGGGATTTTGAATTTCATCTGGATGTCAGGTGCTTTGCAGCATTTGCAGCGTTTACGTGCCTAAAAGTTATCTTTGGTCATTTTGTGCATTTGTTTTAATATTGTTGTACTTAGGATGAAGTTTTGGCATCTATTTGTGCTCCGAAAATCGCAAAAAATAAAATAAATCCGGAATTACAGGAATGTGAATTTTCGTAACCTGGATATTATAAGCAGAAGACAATCAATAATATTGTTATTCACTCCATCGGGCAACCTCATGTTACTCAGTCTGACATAATCTGGGAATCATTTTCGCCATGTTTTCAGGTCCCGACATCTCCTGCTGTACAGGTGTCATTGAACAAATCGGAAACCTGCTCACGCACTTCACTTCCTGTGCAAACATCGGTATTGAAGTATTGAAAATTCAGAGAAGAGCCAAACACTTGATAATGTCTCCCTGCAGGATTATTCTGACGTTGACCAAGAAAAATATATTTCATTTCAGGTTGCCGTGTCTTCGGATGTGTTCGGTTTCATTTCATTCCCGCTGTTACAACTTGCACCATTCTATCAGGAATGCCGAATCAAAAAGAGTCACAACTAACAAGGTAATTACTGTCTTCCTGGCCTGTTGTATAATCTATTGACTGTATCGAGTGGCTATACATAGTTTAATGGATGAGGAAAAGCGTTTCAACGAGCAGAATCAAAGGAAAGTGAATCCTACGGCAATTTTTTCATCGGCGGCACCGTGGATCATAGTCAGAAACTTAAGTCAGAGTAAAGAAGAAACTAGGTAGACGTGTGTCTTATCATAGTTTCTTGGAGAACAACAAAATTCAACAGTCAGCAATCCAATTGCTCTCCATTTAATATCAAAGATTCCAGACAACGTACAATATCAAATTCTTGTTCTTCAGACATCCAGGGAAAGAGAAGCGTACGCCGAAGGACGGGAGTCAGTACGAACTTTGGAACCCGAAAGCGTCCCCCTACTCGGCCCTCACATTCACAAACAGCAGCAAAGAATTGACCGCGCCCTCCACTAGTTACTGCAACAAAACGCACCGTCACCCTCCACCTACCAACCAAGCAATAGCTAAGCCCCGTGGGGGGGGGGGGGGTGCGGAAAACATTATCTGCGGTAAAAGTAAAATACTTAATGTCAAAAAGGATAATTCAACATTGCTCAGGAGTTCTCTCCCTCTCTCTCATGCGCAAAATCTCCATTCTCCATCTATTTGCATCATCTCCACGATTCTCCTTAGCTCATGGGTATACTTACTTACTTAATTTACTTTACTGTCACCAAACAATTGATACCGGACCGTACAATCATCACAGTGATATTTAATTCTGCGCTTCGCGCTCCTTGAAGTACAAACGTTTGTACAAATCGAAGTAGATATAATTAAAAAAAATACATTATAAACCATAATTAGAAAATGGAGAAGGGAAAGTAAGGTAGTGCAAGTCAGGTCTAGATATTTAGAAGGTACGGCCCAGATCCGGGTCAGGATCCGTTCAGCAGTCTTATCACATTTGGAAGGAAGCTGTTCCCAAATCTGGCCGTACGAATCTTCAAGATCCTGAACCTTCTCCAGGAGGGAAGAGGGACAAAAAGTGTATTGGCTGGGTGTGTCGTGTCCTTGATTATCCTGGCAGCACTGCTCCGACAGCGTGCGTTGTAAAGTGAGTACAACAATGGAAGATTGGTTTGTGTGATGTGCTGGGCTAGGTTCACGATCTTCTGCAGCTTCTTTGGTCTTGGACAAGACAACTTCCATACCAGGTTGTGATGCACCCCAGAAGAGTGCTTTCAACGGTGCATCTATAAAAATTAGTGAGGGTTTTAGGGGACAGGTGAAATTTCTTCAGCTTTCTCAGGAAGTAAAGGCGCTGGCGGGCCTTCTTGGCAGTGAACTCTGCTTTGTTAGACCAAGTCAGGTCATTTGTGATATTCACCACAAGGATCTTAAAGCTATCTGAATTGGAAAGCGAGAAAATTTTCCTGGAAGAATATCTGTCCGACGTACAAATTGTTGCAGAAATTTATTATTACTTTTCTTTTATTGTTTCCTCATCTCAGCAAACCAAAGCACGCGCATTTCTCAATTGCTAGAAGCAGGTATAAAGCTAGGCAAAACCATAGTGGTCTTAGGGAATCGCCCTGGAAAAAATCTAGGTTCATTCTGATAGATTTTTTTATTGTCATTATTTTCAGTGTAAATCTACATCAGCACTTCAACAGATGTCGAATGAATTTCATAAATATTGTGATAAGTTTATATATATTACAAAATTCTGTTAACAAGGAGTGTGGGACACAGTAAAAATCTTCTTTGTAGAGATTGTAGAAAGACTGAACAATTATGCATTACCTCCAGACTTAACTTACAATTATGGATCTATTTTCAGTTGTTCTTCAGTTGCGAAATGCATGATTTTAGTTTTAAATATTCAGACGATTGTAAACAAGACATATGACCATATTTTGATGAATCATCTGTGATTTCCCCTTTGGGTAATATATATGTTTTACCAACTGTTGAAATACAGTTACTTTTTCAGGATATTTATGAAAACTTTTGACATGCGTCAATAGGTACAGATGAAGGCAAATATATTTTATATCAATATTTAAGAATATTATCACTGCCAGTTACATTTTTACTTCTAGGTATATTCTATAACATCTTTCAAAATATCCATTGCAACCAGGAAATGCGCATGTCTTCATTCCTGTGTATGCGTTCTGTCTCTCCCTAATCCTGCTACTTCTCGATTTTGCGTAATGCTGTTTCATCCGATATTAGACGAAAAAAGAATTATCTCTGTGTTTATTCAATTTTTTTATGCTGAGAATCGTATAGTTTTGATTCACCGTATTTAGCATAGATATCTTCCCTCAATCAGTTGCACTGTTTTTGAACTGATAAATTTGTTTTCTTCGTCTGGTGCATATCAAGTTCTCTTTCATCTAGTTTT
Organism: Hemitrygon akajei; assembly: GCF_048418815.1. Classification (NCBI taxonomy): domain Eukaryota; kingdom Metazoa; phylum Chordata; class Chondrichthyes; order Myliobatiformes; family Dasyatidae; genus Hemitrygon; species Hemitrygon akajei. The sequence continues at coordinate 2,708,977 of NW_027331935.1, forward strand.
GTATGCACCAGGTTTCGGTTTTAATGTATTACAATTTCCAAAATGATTTTCTTATGTTAACCTTCTATTGACTTTATATCTGCTTAGTTTTTCCTTAGCCTTTTCCTTAAATTTCTTTATCGTGTTGTGCATTCTATACTACATTCGGGGACTAATTCTTTCCTTAACGTTTAAATTCTGTTGCTTCCTCTCTTCTGCCATTTCGGTGTCCTCATTTCTTTACTTCGTTTTGAGTTCCTATAAATGAGTGTCTCTATTTTGGGGTCATTGTACTCTACCGGCGTTAATGCTGCGCATTATGTAACTGTGTGTTGGTCTTCAAATGTGTCAAGTTTTCCTGTACGTAGAGGTAACATAATATTATTGAGAGTGCTTAATAAATTTTGCAATTTACAATGACGTAATTTGTTTTCATATGCAAAATCTTTTGTTGGGTCTCGTGTAAGGTTAAATATTAAGATACTCTGTCTTTTCTCTAGGCATCATCTGCACTCGGGAAGATTCTTCCTATGAGTGGCTACTATTGGAATTGTTGTACTTTCAGCAGTGCTTCGGTTGGTTTCAACTTCATTATTTTCCTGAATATCATTGTTGTGGCCTTTGTTTGGCCTCTTTCTAGCTCTTGTGCAACTCCAAATTTTATCTGAATTAACATGTCTATAGCGATTATTATTTTTTAATGATTTTGCTCCACGTTGATGTGATATTCGTTGTGTATTTGCTTGTATGAACAAATATTCCTCGTTAAACTGTTGATGGAATCTATGCTGTTAGATCAGTCTCAAATTCCATTAAAGTTGTCCAATAGGCATTCTACAAATTCTCTATCTTGAGGTCCACGACTCACCTAGATTTCCCGATCCACTTTCACCGTATTTCATTGGACGCTCAGCTCGCAATGACAGACATCCTTTAGCGAAGTTTCAGAGATGACCATAACGTCATAATTGCCAATCTGTAACTGAATTTTAAGATCGTCCATTTTATTCGTTATGCTGCGTGCTTTCAAATATAACACTTTCAGACCAGTATTTGTTGTTTTCTGTTTTAACTGCACCACGCCTCTATTGCCCTGTAACTCATGCTACTGGTTGTGATTAAGCCTCATCTCCTACCAGTTCTTTCTATAATCTCTGTTGCACGCTATCCTTGCTTTATTTCTGTTTTCCTCTTCCTCAGCCCTATCACTCCGGTTCCCATCCTCTCTGAAATTCGTTTAAACTCTCCCGAACAGATCAATCTAATGTTCCTGCTAAGATATTGACTCTGTGGTTTCTGTTGTAACTGGTCCTTTTTGCACAAGTCGTGTCTTCCCCAAAAGAGGCCCCGATGATCCAGGAATCTGAAGCCCTGCCCCCAAAACCAATCTCTCAGCCACACATTAATTCGGCTGATCCTGAGATTACTACCCTCGAGGTCCTGCTTTTCAGCTTCGTACCTAACTGTCTGAATTCTTTCTTTTTCTCCTCCCTTTTCCTATATTTGTTATTGGCACTGACGTAACCAAGACTTCTGGCTGGTCACCCCCTCCCTTCAGAATGCTCTGCACCCGATCCGAAACATCCCGTACCCTGGCACCTGGGAGACAACACGCCATGCCGCAATCTCTCTCAGGCTGACAGAATCTCCTGTCTGTAACCCTCACTACGGAATCCCTCTGTCATCTTCCGTCTGGCCCCATTTAGAAAGATAGAAACAGAGAAAATAGAAAATAGAATACGTACAGCACAATACAGGCCCTTCGGCCCACAAAGTTGTGCCGAGCATGTCCCTACCTTAGAAATTACTAGGCTTACCAATATTCCTGTATTTTGCTAAGCTCCATACCTATCGAAAATTTTCTTAAAATGCCCTATCATATCCGCTTCCACCACCTGTACCGCAGCCCATTCCACGCACTCACCAATCTCTGAGTAAAATACTTACCCCTGACATCTCCTCTGTATCTTCTCCCCAGCACCCTAATCCTGTGTCCTCTTGTGGCAACCATTTCAGCCCTAGGAAAAAGCCTGTGACTAACCTTACGATCAATGTCTCATCATCTTGTACACCTGTATCAGGTCACCTCTCATCCTCCTTCGCACTAAGGAGAAAACGCCGAGTTCACAACCTATTTCATAAGGCATGCTCCCCAATCCAGGCAACGTCCTTGTAAATCTCCTCTGCACCCTTTCTATGTCTACCACATCCCTCCTGTCGTGAGGTGAACAAAACTGAGCATAGCACTCCTAGTGCGATCTGACCAGAGTCCTATATAGCTGCATAATTTCGCTCGGCTTCTAAATTATATTCCACGATTGATGAAGGCCAATTCTCCATACGCCTTCTTAACCACAGAGTCAACCTGCTTTGGGCGTCCTATGGACTCGGCCCCAAGATCCTTCTGATCCTCCACACTGCCAAACGTCGTATCATTAATACTATATTCTGCCATTATATTTGACCTACTAAAATGAACCACTTCACACTTATCTATGTTGAACTCCATCTGCCACTTCTCGGCCCTGTTTTGCATCCTATTAATGTTCCGCAGTAACCTCCGACAGCCCTGCACACTATCCACAACACCTCCAACATTTTTTGTCATCAGCAAACTTACTAACTCACCTATCTTCTTCCTCATCCAGGTTATTTATAAAAATCACGAAGAGTAAAGGTCGCAGAACAGATCCCTAAGGAACCCCAATGGTGACCAACCTCCATGCAGAATATAACCTGTCTACAACCACTCTTTGCCTTTTGTGGGCAAGCCAGTTCTGGATCCACAAAGCAACGTCCCCTTGGATACATTACCTCTTTACTTTCTCAATAAGCCTTGCATGGGGTACCTTATCAAATGCCTTGCTGAATTCCATATACATCTACTGCCCTTCCTTCATCAATGTGTTCTGTCACATCCTCAAAAAAATCACTCAGGCTCGTAAGGCACGACCTGCCCTTGACAAAGCCATGCTGACTACTTCTAATCATATTACACCTCTCCAAATGTTCATAAATCCAGCCTCTCAGGATCTTCTCCATCAACTTAACAGCCACTGAGGTAAGACTCATTTGTCTATAATTTCCCTGGCTATCGCTACTCCATTTCTTGAATAAAGAAACATCGTCAACAATCCTCCAATCCTCTGAAACCTCTCCCGTCTGCACTGATGATGTAAATATCGTGGCCAGAGGCTCATGAATCTCCTCCCTCACCTCCCAGAGTCGCCGAGGGTACATATCATCCGAACTCGTACCTACACTGAAATGATACAATTGAATCCGTATCTGCCAGTTACGCTTGCAGTTCCTTCCACATTCCCGCGACCCTCTGAGTCAATAACATCTACTACATACAGATCTTGCATATTTCAACTTCCTTCCCAAGCCTATGAACTCTAGTTGTAGATTCACTTAAAGGAGAGAACATAGAATATAGAAATCTATAGCATATTAAAGGCCCTTCGGTCCACATGCTGTGCTCTCCATGTAACCTACTGTAGAAAAATCTTGCACTTTCCCTAGTACATAGCCTTGTATTTTTCTATGTTCCATGTACCTGTCTAAAAGGCTCTTAAAATACCCTGTTGTATCCGCTTCCACCACTGCCGTCGGCAGTGCATTCCATGTGCACACGACTCTCAGCGGGAAAACCTTACCCCTGGTAACCCCTCTATTACTTACCGCGCAGACCACTTCTTAACTGCCTGTATTAAATGTAATCTGCCATTTTCAGACCATTTCCCAGCCAGTCAACATCAAGTTACAAACTTGGATAGAGTTCCCAGCGGGAACATCGCCCCCAACCTAGGAGTGTTCGGCAACTCTTCTGATTGAGTTATCTACATCCACATCTAATTCATTAACATACACGATAAATAACAACGGACCTAACACCAGTCCCTGCACTACACTTCTCAGAGTCAAAGAATAAACTATCCCCTCCCTGCTAATCGAGATAAGAAAGTTCATCAATCCGTCAACAAGCCTCAGCTAAATTCGTGTGGGCACGTAACATTTTTTTTTATCGTTAAAGTTCCGGGAATGTTGCTCTAGATCTCGTTTATATGTTCAGAAGAACAAACGTACAAAGTGTTTTATTGTGATACATGTCACCGTGTAATACTGTGACTTTCGTCATTCAAATGGCTCGAAATGTCCAGAAGAAGCGACAGAAAAATATGATCCTATCTTCCCCCGCAATAGAGTGTACTCCATTTCACCTTCCAAACTAATGTCCCGCCCTCAATGTCAGAAGCAAATGTGCTTCGCAGAATGTGACAAAATAAATCTGTGTGAAGTTGATTGTTCGTGTTGATTGCTCAGGACGATTGCCTACGTCAGAAAGAACACTGATCAGAAAATGTCCCATTTTAGCAGCTGAAGTCAGATGTCTTGGAAATTACATTGGCAACGTTCATATTATATTTGTTTAAAAGTTAATAAGTTGCAAAAACCTTTGGGAAAACGAGAAAAACACTTTAATGCGTCTGTTTAGCTGGTCGTCCCTAATGAGCCTCATGTGATAACCACACTAATTGCCTCAGTGGAATTTTTCTTGAATTGCATATAACTCTGTAAAACCATTCACCAGTCCAAATGAGCAGTTGGAACCTTCCGTACACCTGAACGCAGCCTCTGACGGAATATGGGATATCCAGCGATTTACTACACCGCGGGCGTTTTCTATCTTGCAATTGTAGCGATCGGTATCCCTGGTAAGGTACTAGAGCTGGTCACCGTATTTACAGTGCTGTCGTCATCTTGCTTTTATTCCGCTGCCCTTTTTGGACTTTTACTGAGCACAGATGCTACCTTCTTCTGAAATGTGTTTCCCGAATTGAGGATCCAAGCATCTGATGGTTTTGTTATTCAGCTTCCAGATTTTTTTCTGTGCGATTATTTTTATTTATTTTGTCAATGACGTTGATGCAGATATTGCCATAATTCCATCGTTTTACCTTGCTCGGCTTTCTGACAGTGGTCGCATTTCCAGATCGGAAGCTTTTTCAACTGCCCGGCCAGTCGAATATCGACACTCAGGTCTGTTCTTCCATAAGCCGCTAAATTATAATTTATGCATTGAATCTCATATTTTCACTACAAATACTCCCTTCAGCTATTTTACCTCAAATAATGGAAATTGTGTTGTTTATGGAGCTATTGAGCTTCACCGGTGCGTGAGTCGTGGAAATTAGTTCTAATCTGTCGGAAAGTCGCCAACCCACTGCTAATTCTGTCCATTATTGTCCAGCCAGAGAGCACGGACAGAATCCGCACAAATTGAATTTCTGTTTTTCACTTCCAAAATAATATCATACCCTGCGCAGCACTGGAAAAAATGGTGGGCATTCAGACATTTTCATGCAACGATAATTCTGTGTTGATATATTGTTTTTTTTTTTTTTCTCTCCATATCTCTTGTAGTTAATTCAACGGCCATTTTGATCCTATCTCGGGGAAAATGCGGACTCTCCAAATGCATCACACGTTACCTGGTTGGAATGGCAACAGCGGATCTCATGGTGGTTATAGTTTTCGCTTTAGTGGAACAGACCAACAATATCTACATTTATTCCAGATCCCTGCTCATCACTCCTGTATGCGCACTGACAATGGTGTTATTTGTTGTGACAAGGGACTGTTCTGTTTGGTTTACAGTCAGTTTTACCGTCGATCGTTTCATCGCAATATGTTGTCGGAAGTTTGGGGAACGATACTGCACTGAGAGAACAGCAACGGTCATTTTGGTGACCGTGGTTTTAGTGAGCTGCGGGAGAAATGCCCCGTTTTACTTTGTTGTTGAACCTTACGTCATTATTGATAATATACCGTGGCGTTGCGCTCTCACACGTGAATACGCTACTTCACCCGTGTGGAAAGGAATGGAAATACTAGATGGCATTATAACACCGTTGTTACCAATCGGATTAATTCTTGTCTTCAATGGGTTAACAGTAAGACATATAATTGCGGCAAACAGAGTCCGCAGAGGGCTTCGGAGGAGCAGCGATAAAGAGAAAGATACCGAGGTGGAAAACCGCAGAAAATCGATGATTTTATTGTTTGCAATTTCGGCTAATTTCATATTATTTTGGATGCCTTATGCTGCTCATTCCCTGAAATGTCAAACGGAAAATTACTATTACGTGGACAGATATCTGAGTTCCCCGGTATACATACTACAACAAATTGCGTATATGTTGCAAACTCTCAGTTTGTGCAGCAATACTTGTATCTATACACTGACACAGAGGAAATTCAGACAAGAGCTGAAGGATGGAATGAAGTATGTTTTTACGTTAAATGGTCATCTGTGTAGATAACGCCCACTCCAACTGAAATTTATTTTAGAATGAAGCAGTTTAAATATCAGTAAACTTGGCAAATGTGTCATAAATTCAAACAATCAAGTGCCTGGTCATCCTGAAATGAATAAATTCCAAACTATCGCAGAGACTTGACAATCATCCGGGAAACAGTACTGCATCATAAGAGCCAGGAGCAGCAGCCTCCGGGACAGCGTCATGCCTCAGGCCATCAGACTGATGAACTCACGCTGAACTGAGTGCCTTTCGATGTTACGTTGATTGTCCTATTTATTATAAATGATTATAAATTACCGTATATACCGGGGTATAAACCGACCCGGAGTATACGAAGAACCCCCACTCTCCGCAATTTAAAGGTTAAAAAAGTTACTTTTTCATGTTACCTTTGTATAAGCCGACCCCTTTTGTAGAGGTTTTTGATTTAACCAGTAACAACCACAAGATCTCGCATGCTGGTACCCAGCTTTGCAGGATCCGTAACCTGGAAATTTTGTGAACTAGTACCTGCTAAGAAAACAGGCCTATACATTGAAGAGCATTATAGGCGAAATCGTGATAAATAAATCAGGGAGGGAAATTTTGGATTAAGTCTCCAAAGGTAAAGAATCCTCTGAAATGTAACCCCATGAAAGCATTTAGCGTTAATCGTAATCTCAGTAAAACATAACACGGGGTGGTGGGATCAGTACGTGTACTCAGTATTGAGTTTGCTACCACCATGTACAAAATATTAAAACGAATGCGATATGATGATGGCTTCAAGCTGAAGATTGTTGATTTTGCTAAAGGAACCAGTAATTTTGCAGCTGCTAAGAAGTTTAGTGTAAACGAGAGAGAGTGAGAGAGTGGAGAAAGGCAGAGGACACGCGGAGGGAAATGCTAAAGACGAAATGTGCAAACTGCGGGAAGACATGCCTGTGGCCAGAACTGGAAGAAAAAGTTTTAGAGTGAGTGAATCACCAGCGATCGTCCGTATACATTGTTACCAGAGAAATGATTCGAGTTCAAACGTTGAAATGGGACAAATAACACCGCGAAGTCAGCGAAAATTTCAAAGCTACATGAAGTTGGTGCATCCGATTTATGATTAGATATGATCTTGTGTTGAGACAGAAAACAAGGATTGCTCAGAAAGTTCCCACGGGGTGTTGTTTATGTTCAAGAACGCTGCTGGGTGGACGAAGCGGGTTGCCTGACGTGTGTTAAAGAGGCGTGGCGTCAACTTCCCGAAGGTTTCGGGAAGGAGAAGTCGCTACTTGTCTGGGACGTGTTCAAAGCGCACTTGTCAGGTGAGACTAAAACAGCATTGAAAGTTGAAAATACGGACATTGCAATCTTTCCCGGTGGTTTGATCTCCGTGCTTCAGCCGCTAGATGTGAGTTTAAACAGACCGAAGAATTCTTATGTCGACAGTGCAACCAATTAGACCCAGAAACAGCCAATAAATACGACCTGTCTTCCATGTATTCGTTTTTCTAACGTTGGCACTCCCTGTATAAGCCGACCCCTAATTTTAGGACCAAACTTTAGGGCCAAATTCTCGGTTTATACACTGGAATTTACGGTACTAGTATTGCACATTGCAAATTTAGATGGAACCGTAACCTAAAGATTTGTATTCCTCATGTATGTGGAGGAAAAAATGTCAATGCAAGCACAAGGGGAGGAATGATTTCAGGACATCTCGGGGTTTAGATGTTTCAAATTGCTCGCATTCGGGTAAAGGAGTGTAAAGAGAAGCCTTTGAAACACAGGGAGAGTGATAGCATCACAGCTGCGGAAAGGGAGGACACTGTGTGAGATTGTATGTTAATAGACTGTGAGTGGAACTCAGAAGTAGGAAGGGAACAAACACTGCCTTGAGAGTATTCAATACAGAGCTCCCATCGCCAAAACGAAAACAAGACACAGAGACAGTGACAGATCGGGAGATAGATTTTACACAGTCTTTTATATTGACATGGCTGCTGTCACAGACAAGTTAAACGTCACTGAAATTCCTCTGTTTAAAGGGTTTAGATGTGACAGAATTTCTCACTTTCGTACAGGAAGGAGACATGGCACAAGTAGCGGGCAGGCGGTTGAGTGAACAGTTCCTCTTGTGCTAATACTAAAAAGTGAAATGGGTCAGGTAACTGATCTCTCCACGTGTCAGCATTTCAGAACGACGGAGCACAGCTATTCGACATACCTTACACTGGGGAAGGAGCAGACAACATGGAATGCACTTAATTGGTACTATTGGTTTGGACCGTGGGAGCCGAATTAGGGAAGCGATTTGTTCCTTCAAATGCACAACAGAAATATGGAGATGTTAATGGAGCATTTGACTAGAGTTCAGAATTGGCTTCTTTCATTGAGACGGGGATCGGATGGCCCCGTAAAGTAACCCTGGCTGATAAGAGATATGGAACAGCTCTTCAAGAAGAATAGACAATAGGTGCAGAAGTAGACCAGTCGGCCCTTCGGGCCTGCACTGGCAATTTGAGATCATTGCTGATCATCTACTATCAATACCCGGTTCCTGCCTTGTCCCCATATCCCTTGCTTCCCCTATCCATAAGATACCTATCTAGCTCCTTCTTGAAAGCATCCAGAGAATTGGCCTCCACTACCTTCCGAGGCAGTGCATTCCAGACCCCCACAACTGTCTGGGAGAAGACGTTTTTTCCTTAACTCTGTCCTAAATGACCTACCCCTTATTCTCAAACCATGCCCTCTGATAGTGGACTCTCCCAGCATCTGGAACATGTTTCCTGCCTCTATCTTTTCAAATCTCTTAATAATCATATATGTTTCAATCAGATCCCCTCTCAATCTCCTTAATTCCAGCGTGTACAATCCCAGTCTCCCTAAACTCTCTGCATAAGACAGTCCAATCATCCCAGGAATTAACCTCGTGAATCTACGCTGCACTTCCTCTACAGCCAGAATGTCCTTCCTTAACCCTGGAGACCAAAACTGTAAACAATACTCCAGGTGTGGTCTCACCAGGGCTCTGTACAAATGCAAGAGGATTTCCTTGCTCTTGTACTTAATTCCCTTTGTAATAAAGGCCAACATTCCATTAGTCTTCTTCACTGCCTGCTGCACTTGCTCATTCACCTTCAGTGACTGACGAACAAGGACTCCTAGATCTCTTTGTATTTCTCCCTTACCTAACTCTACACCGTTCAGATAATAATCTGCCTTCCTGTTCTTACTCCCAAAGTGGATAACCTCACACTTATTCACATTAAACGTCACCTGCCAAGTATCTGCCCATTCACCCAGCCTATCCAAGTCACCCTGAATTCTCCTAACATCCTCATCACATGTCGCACTGCCACCCAGTTTAGTATCATCAGCAAATTTGCTGATGTTATTCTCAATGCCTTCATCTAAATCGTTAACGTAAATGGTAAACAGCTGTGATCCCAATACCGAGCCCTGTGGCACCCCACTTGTCACCACCTGCCATTCCGAGAAACACCCATTCACCGCTACCATTTGCTTTCTAACAGCCAACCAGTTTTCTATCCATGTCAATGTCTTCCCCCCTATACCATGAGCTCTGATTTTACCCACCAGTCTCCTATGTGGGACCTTCTCAAATGCCTTCTGATAATCGAGGTACACTACATCCACTGGATCTCCGCCGTCTAACTTCCTGGTTACACCCTCGAAAAACTCCAACAGAATAGTCATGCATGATTTACCCTTGGTAAATCCATGCTGGCTCGGCCCAATCCTATTACTGCTATCTAGATATGCCACTATTTCATCCTTAATAATGGACTCCAGCATCTCTCCCACCACCGATGTCAGGCTGACAGGTCGATAGTTCTTTGTTTTCTCCCTCCCTCCTTTCGGAATCGGAGCAAGAGTGAGGCGAAAGCCATTTTGAATTTTACCGGTTTTCATCGGAGTTGAGAGAGGGCGGGACTGCGCAGTGACGTCGGGCAGTGAAGTGCGGGAGATTTAAAAGGAACACAGCCCGATACAGCCGGCAGCGTCGTTGCGGGCAGTGGAGTGAGCCGGGAGTCGAGTCTTAAGGGCTTTGGCTCAACGGGCTTCGGCGGAACCGGGCGAGGCGAGGAAGACCGGAACTGCAGCGCTCTCACAGCTAGTTGCTTGGTAAGTATTGGTAAGTAGTCCTGCTTCCTTTTACACTTATAACTTTAAAAGTATTGTTAAATAGTGTGATAGTTAGCTGTATTGGGGCAAAGGGTTCTTGCATAACTAATACTAGTACATTAAATTAACTATATAGCATGGAGCAGGTGATGTGTTACTGCTGCGAGATGTGGGAACCGGTAGACCCCATTGAGGGACACGGCGACTACATTTGCAGCAAGTGTTTTTTGCTCGAGGAACTCCAGCTTCATATTGATGAGCTGCAGTCCGAGCTTCAGACATTGCGACACATCAGGGAGGGGGAGAGTTACCTGGACTCTGTGTACCAGGAGATAGCCACACCTAATAGATTAACTAATGCAGAATTGCAGTCAAGCACAGGTTGGTGTGGCTATGAGTGAGGCAAGTAGGGGAATCCAGGAGGTAGGGCTGGAGGGGATGCAGGCCTTGCTCTTGTCCAACAGATTCGAGGCTTTAACTCCCTGTGAGGGCAGGAGCGGGGACTGTGGGGAGGATGATGAACCTGCCCATAGCACCGTGGAGTGGGGGACCATTCCAGAGGGGGGAGTCAATAGAAATGTTATCGTTATTGGGGACAGTATCGTCAGGGGGATAGATAGGCTTCTCTGCAACCGAGAGCGAGAGTCCCGAAGGCTATGTTGCCTGCCTGGTGCCAGGGTTAAGGACATCTCTTCTGGGCTGGAGAGAAACTTGCAGTGGGAGGGGGAGGATCCAGTTGTCTTAGTACACGTCGGTACTAATGACATAGATAGGACAAGGAAGATGGTTCTGTTACAGGAATATGAGCAGCTAGGGGTCAAATTAAAAAAACAGAACCTCAAGCGTAATCATCTCTGGATTATTACCTGAGCCACGTGCAAATTTGGCTAGGTTAAATAAAATTAGGGAGTTAAACGCGTGGCTCAAAGACTGGAGTGGGAGAAGTGAGTTTTGCTTCTTGGGACACTGGCACCAGTACTGGGACAGGAGAGAACTGTTCCGGAAAGACGGGCTTCACCTGAACCGGGCTGGGGTTAGTGTCCTGGCGAATCATATAACTAGGGCTGCAGAGAGGTCTTTAAACTAACTGGTGTGGGGTGGGGGGGGGGAGGATTCTAGAGAGCAAATAATTAAAAAGACAATGGGGAAGGTAATGGATGTAGGTAAAAGTGGAGGAATAAAAAGACAGAGTGTGTCAGGAGGGGAAAGAATGTACGGAGATAAGCGTAAAGTTGTTTAAAAGGAAAAGGTAGGAAATAAGTGTCAAACATATTTGAAAGTCCTGTATTTGAATGCACGTAGTATTAGCAATAAAATTGATGAGTTGACGATACAAATAATTACGTATGGTTATGATATTGTGGCAATTACGGAAACATGGCTGCAGGGTGACCAGGACTGGGAATTAAACATACAAAGGTATTCGACAATTAGGGGAGACAGGCAAGAAGGAAAAGGAGGTGGGGTGGCTATGTTAATAAAGCAAGAAATCACTGCAATAAAGCGAAATGATATTGGCTTAAAGGATCAGGATAACGAAACTATTTGGGTAGAAATAAGAAATAGTAAAGGGAAAAAACAGTGGTGGGAGTAGTCTATAGGCCTCCAAACTGCTGTAACTCAGTTGGTCGGAGCTTAAATCAGGAAATAGTCTGGGCTTGTAATAAGGGAACAACTATAATTATGGGGGATTTTAACTTTCATATTGACTGGACTAATCAAGTCGGACACGGCAGCCTTGAAGAAGAGTTTATTGAGTGTATTCGGGATGGGTTCCTTGAACAATACGTTACTGAGCCGACAAGGGTGCAAACAGTCTTAGATCTGCTCCTGTGTAATGAGACAGGACTAATAAAAATTGTCCTAGTAAAGGATCCCCTTGGAATGAGTGACCATAACCTGGTCGAATTCCATATTCAATTAGAGGATGAGAGGGTTGGATCTCAAACAAGCGTACTGAGCTTAAATAAAGGAGACTATAATGGTATGAGAGCGGAATTGCTTAAGATGGATTGGGAAAATAGATTAAAGGGTAGATTGGTACTTGATCAGTGGTGTATATTTAAGGAGTTATTTTACAACTATCAAGAAAAATATATTCCACTGAGGAAAAAAGGGTGTAAAATAAAAAATAGTTATCCGTGGCTAAGTAAAGAAATAAAGCAAAGTATACGACTAAAAAGAAAGTTATATAAGGTAGCTAAATCTAGTGGGAAAATTGAAGATCGAGAAGCTTTTAAAGATCAGCAGCAAATAACAAAAAGATTGATTAAGAAGGGGAAGATAGATTATGAAAGTAAATTGGCGAAAAACATAAAAGCAGCTAGTAAGAGATTTATAGTTACATAAAAAGAAAAAGGGTGGCTAAAGTAAATGTTGGTCACCTAGGAGATGAGACCGGGAAATTAATGGTAGGGGACATGGAGATGGCGGAAACGCTGAACAAATATTTTGTATCAGTTTTTACAGTAGAAGACACTCAAAATATCCCAACACTGGATAAACAGGGGGCTCTAGGGAGAGAGAAGCTAAATGCGATTCAAATCACCAAGCAAATGGTACTTGATAAATTAATGGGACTGAAGGTGGATAAATCCCCTGGACTGGATGGCTTGCATCCTAGGGTCTTAAGTGAAGTGGCGGTCGGGATTGTGGATGCATTAGTGATATTTTTTCAAATCTCGCTGGACTCGGCAATGGTCCCGGCAGATTGGAAAAATGCTAATGTAACTCCTTTATTTAAAAAGGGCAATAGACAGAAGACTGGGAATTATAGGCCAGTTAGCCTAACATCTGTGGTTGGCAAAATGTTGGAATCGATAATTACGGAAACAGTAACAGGGCATTTGGATAAACATAGGACAAAGTCAGCACGGCTTTACAAAAGGGAAGTCATGTTTGACAAATTTGTTGGAGTTCTTTGAGTACATAACATAGAGGGTAGATAAAGGGGAACCAGTGGATGTGGTGTATTTGGACTTCCAAAAGGCATTTGACAAGGTGCCACACCAAAGATTATTACTTAAAGTAAAAAGCATGGGATTGGGGATAATATTCTGGCATGGGTGGAGGATTGGCTTTCTAACAGAAAACAGAGAGTTGGGATTAATGTTTTATTCTCAGACTGGCAGTTGGTGACTAGTGGTGTTCCGCAGGGGTCGGTGTTGGGACCCCAACTCTTTACAAACTATATTAATGATTTGGAGAATGGGACTAAGTGCAACGTATCGAAGTTTGCTGATGACACAAAGATGGGAGGGAGTGTAATGAGTGCGGAGGACATTGAAACCCTGCAGGGGAACATAGATAGGCTGAGTGATTGGGCAGACATTTGGCAGATGAAATATAATACTGGCAAGTGTGAGGTCTTGCACTTTGGCAGGAAAAATAATAGAGCAAGTTATTATCTAAATGGAGAGAAACTGGAAAGTGCTTCTGTGCAAAGGGATCTGGGGGTCCTGGTGCAGGAAACACAAAAAGTTAGTATGCAAGTGCAGCAGGTGGTCAAGAAGGCCAATGGAATGCTGGCTTTTATTGCTAGGGGGATGGAGTATAAGAACAGGGAGGTCTTACTGCAGTTGTACCGAGTATTGGTGAGACCACACCTGGAGTACTGCGTGCAGTTCTGGGGTCCATATTTAAGAAAGGACATACTGGCTCTCGAGGCAGTGCAGAGAAGGTTCACTAGGTTAATTCCGGGGATGGGTGGGTTGATGTATGATGAGAGTTTGAGTAGATTGGGACTCTACTCATTGGAGTTCCGAAGAATGAGAGGCGATCTTATTGAAACATATAAGATTGTGAAGGGGCTTGATCGGGTGGATGAGGGGAGAATGTTCCCAATGATGGGTGAAACTAGGACTAGGGGGCATAATCTTAAAATAAGGGGATGCCGTTCCAGGACTGAGATGCGGAGAAATTTCTTCACTCAGAGGGTAGTGGGGCTGTGGAATTTACTGCCCCAGAGAGCTGTGGAAGCTACTACACTCAATAAATTCAAAACGGAGATAAACATTTTCCTGGATAAAAATGGCACCGGGGATACGGTGAGCGAGCAGATAAGTGGACATGAGGCTAGGTTTAGATCAGCCATGTGATCTCCTGGACCAGTTTTCGATAGCCTGAATGGGTCGGAGAGGAAGTTTCCAGATTTCTTCTCCTCAATTGGCAACTCGGTTTTTCTTCCCCGGGTGATCACATGGGTTTGGGCGGGATGAATAATAAAATCAAATGGGCGGCATGGTGCCCTGTTGGTTGGCACTGTTGCCTTGTGGGATTCGGTGAAAACTAGAGTTAAGATTGGATCAGCGATGATCTTGTTGAATGGCGGAGCAGGCTTGAGAGGCCGATTGGCCTACTCCTGCTCCTATCTCTTAAGTTCTTTTACTGGCCACATGGTGTGTTACTGAATACTGATCATGCAGGGTGCCCAAACCTTTGCTTCGGTCCCTTTGCCTTTTTTGTTATTTTCAAACTATAAAAGATGGAAATTAAAAAAGAAATCTTTATTATAATATTAGAGAAATATGTCATCTATAACGTCATGCCTTTTGGAAATCAGGTCATCTTTTACTTGCTTAGCTATTCACAGCCACAGAAATTTTGACCAGGGGTGCCCAAACTTTTACAAACCGCTGTGTGTATATATATATATATATCACAAAATAGATAGTGGGATTTAAAAGCGAAAATTTGTAGAGCGATCGCAGACTATGACAAGAGAAATCAGGTTTCATCATATCAACTGGGACTGCCCCACTGTAAAAGTTTTGGATTGAATATAATTCATCAAATGAGTTTACAAAAGTTTCCTTAATCAATCTATCCACTTATGTCCCACATATAGACAATGTGTCCGATTCGGCAAGATTACTGCTTAAACGACAGAAGAATGCGTAGCGGATCACTTTACATCCAGTGATCTTTGCTCCATTAGTATCAAGACAATTAGGGAGAAGGATACTGCAAGGTCTTCTCTTCGGATTGAGATTCTAAATTGCAGAAAAACCTATATGATGCCGTCGGAAACAATCTAGCAAATGTGGGTTGGGATAGTTTGGTTACTACAAAGTGGAGCAACGTGGGTGGCAGAGTTGCAGAACTGAAATTGTGAGTGTTCTGTGTTTGTATGTTCCTGTCAGATAAAATGGCAAGGGTAGCAGTTTTAAGAAACAGGCACACAATGGTGGAGGAACTCAGCAAGTAGCTTCCAATGGTGGAGGCACCCTCCAAGGAAAAGAGAAAACAGTGGATGATTCCGGCCCAGTCCATTCATCAGGACTGGAAAAAAAAAATAAAATAAAGAGAAAGTAAATAGGGTGGTGTCAGGGGAAGAAGTAGTTCAAAATTGTAGCCGATCGGGAAAACCAGTAAAGGTTCAAGGGTGGTAAAATGCAGGGAAGCTTGTTGGTGAACGAGATAAAGGCCTGGAGAAGGAATGAATGTGATATGAGAGAATAGATGACAATGGTAGAAAGGGAAGTGGGATGAGCACCAGGAGGAGGTGATGGTCAAATAATGAGATAAGGTAGGGGATGCAAACTGGAATGGTTGAATGGTGAATGGTAATGGCAGGAGGTTAAAGTAAGTTGCGAAATCGCTGTTCGTGCCATCATGTTGGAGGCTACGCAGACGTGATATAAGGTTTTGCTCCTGCAACCTGAGAGTGGCTTCATCGCGGCAATGAAGGAAGCTATGGAGGAGGCGACGGAGGAGTCAGGTAGAGGTGAGAAACAGTTTGGGTCCGTTGTCACGAAAGAGGGGGAGATATTTAAGCATCTCCTGATGGAGAATGGAGGTGTTCTGGAATTGAATGATCATGGTGAATATTAGACGATCAGGGCCGGGAAACCCAAAACCAATGAAATAATACAGAGCGCGTGGAGTGCCACTGATGTAGGTAGGAAGGTGCTGAGTCAGGGGCGAAAAAATAGTGTAGAGGTGTGAAGATATAATTTCAGTGAGGAAGCAACAAGCAGAAGCAATGTTTCTACCTGGACAAGCAGTTTTATGAATCTTGATCAGTTCAGTTCAGTTCAGTTCAGTTTCAGTTTATTGTCATTTAGAAACCACAAATGCAATGCAGTTAAAAAATGAGAATTCTCCAGAATGATATCACGAAAGCACATGACAAAACAGACTACTGAAGAAAATCCACATAACGTTTGTTAATCCCCAGTCCAGAGTTCGGAGAGTCCTTCTGCATATTAATATCGCGCTACCATCTTAGCACATTCCCAGAAAGGAGCTCGAAACCAATCAGACAAAACAAGACTACCCGGACACACCAAGTCAAGAGATCAGCTCTACCACCCAACAAATCAAAAACTAAAGCTACAAGACCTACACAAAACCGTATAGTTACATATAGTTATAGTTAACATATAGTTACAACAGTGCAATAGACAATAGACAATAGGTGCAGGAGTAGTCCATTGGGCCCTTCTAGCCGGCACCGGTATTCACTGTGATCATGGGTGATCATACACAATCAGTACCCCGTTCCTGCCCTCTCCCCATATCCCTTGACACCGCTGTCTATAAGAGCTCTATCTAACTCTCTCTTGAATGCATCCAGAGACTTGGCCTCCACTGCCTTCTGGGGCAGAGCATTACACATTTCCACCACTTTCTGGTTGAAGAAGTTTTTCTGCATCTCTGTTCTAAATACCCTACCCCTTATTCTTAAACTGTGGCCTCTATTTCTGTACTCACCCATCAGCGGGACCATGCTTCCTGCCTCCAGTGTGTCCAATCCCTTAATAATCTTATATGTTTCAATCAGATCCGCTCTCATCCTTCTAAATTCCAGTGCAGACAATACTATAATTGATAAAAGACTAACTGACAAAAAACACATAATTATAACATATAGTCACATCAGTGTAAAGCAATACCATAATTTGATAAAGAGCACAATGTGAGCACGGTAAAAAAAAAAGTCTCAAAGTCCCCGATATCCCATCTTCTCACGCAGACGGTAGAAGGAAGAAAAACTCTTCCTGCCATGAACCTCCGACGCTGCAAACTTGCCGATGCACCACCCTGGAAGCACTCGACCACAGCCAACTCTGAGTCCGTCCGAAAACTTTGAGCCTTCGACAAGCCCTCCGACACCGAGCACCGAGAACCATCTCTGCTGAGCGCCCCGGCCGCCAAGCAACAGGCAAAGCCGAGGAATCTGGCCCTTCCTCTCCGGAGAATTTTCGATCGCACAGCAGCAGCGGCAGCGAAACAGGCATTTCAGAAGTTTCACCAGATGTTCCTCCGTGCTTCTCACGTCCGTCTCCATCAAATCAAGATTGTACACTGCATCCTACTTGACAGATAACAGATATTCATCCCGGAGTGCCCGCTGCGCGCTGCGTCGCTCCGCCATCCTTCCCTATATAAACACGAAATACCGGATGAGAGGCAGATCCCTTCAGTTAATAAAGTCTGTGATAGTACTGAAGAAAATGGGCTGGTGTTTTTAGTGGGATTCGGTTCGACAGATAAGTAAGAGGGGTCTGAGGTTTGTAGCTGGGCCTCAGCTAGGTAGAGGTCAGTACTCCTGTCTACGACAGCATCCACCTTGTCTGTGGGTTTGATGGTGAGTTTGGGTTTCATGCAGAGAGAGTGAAGGGCAGTGCATTCCGAAGCAGTGAGTTTGGAAGTTGAGAGAGGAGTAGTAATGTCCAGAAGGTAGGTATATCGTTGGCAGTCAACAGTGAAAAGTTTGAAATCAGGTAGAAGACTAGAGCGGGTTGTCCAGGAGAAGGAGGAGGGTTGGAGACGAAGTAAGGAGTCATTGGTGCCGAATGTAGAGTGAAATCTTAGGGAACCTTGTTTTTCAAGATTCATTGAGACCCGATAAGGGAGAAGAAACAGGTGCCCCCTAGAAATTTGCAGCTAGGATGTACTTGAAAAAGTATAGCGAAAGCAAGGGAATACTTAAGAGGGAAACCACAAGAACGAAAAGAAAACAAGACGTTGTCCCAGCAGAATGGGCGAAGCGGAATCCCATGGGCTTCTACAGATAGACTAAAGGCAAGGAAGATAGGCGGACAACTGGAAGATCAGAGTAGGGCGAATAGAGATGGCGGTGTTCTATAATGGATTTTTTGAATGTGTATTTACTAGGGACACGGAAGCAGAGACTCGAGAAGGGAGGCAATGCTCGGAAGTACCGAAGTTGATTCTGTGTAACATTGGGAGATTGTCTCGGACTGGAACTGCAATACTTGCGATTGCAATATTCTGTTTGTCAGTAATAATGTAAGTTGCCGCAGGTCTTTTACCCCTGTCTGGTGGTTTGTCAGTCAATGGGAGCAGCATAGCCTCAGATGAAGGGTGAACCAGGCTTATAATCCCAGCTTGCCTGTTGGTGCAGACATGGAGTGCGACGCGGAACCGCTACAGCGTGACTGAGCTCGGCTGAGTCCTGGCTTTGCTCGTCAGTGCTGCTTTCCTGTGTTCCAGCATTGGAATGACGGGCTGTATCACATTGGTCTATTCACTGCCACGATACTGCGCCATCGATTGTTTGACATTGTCGCTCAGCGTCTTCAACTACATATGCCTGGTTGAGCTATTTCTTTGTATGGGTTGATTTCATTTTATTTGAATAGAATTGCCGGGGTCCAAGCAAGGGCCTTAAAGTCCTGAAGGATTAGAGGTTGGGTAATGTTACACGGCATTCTAATTTGTATTGGACTGCCAGGGTCGAAGCAGAGGTATTAAGGTCCAGAGGAATAGATGTTGCAAGTCATTCTCTATTTATACTATATATTTCATGTTGCATTAGGTTATAATCCCGAACCAAAAAGTACAATAATATTGTCAGTTTCGTGCCAAGATACAAATACTCATCTCTTGTGAGATGCTTTGTATATAATATTTGAGCAAAGTAGCTGCTAAAAAAACTGATTCAAAATATACAGATCTGGATATTGATAGAAAGTGATTATTAACACCCAATGGAAGAAAATAAACATATACATCAGCTCCTTGCGGTAGCCCAACGGCAGAGTCTCCAATAGAAAATGAAAATAACCTATATGCTAAGTGTTTTGCGTGGATCTCAGTCCAGGCACCTACCAACCTCCCTGTAAAAACCCGGTCATTAAAATTATCCCTACTCGTCTTAACTTCATGCCCTTTCGTGCACAACATTTCAACCTTGAGAAAAAGCAATATTCTCTGTGAGTAAAATTTATAACTCATATAAATATATCTCCAACGGGAAATAAAAAAACAACAACTTCCAACCTCTCGTTTCAGTACAAACGATTTAATTCTGGTAGCATCCTCAAAAGCTCTTCTGCACACTCTCGAAATCCCGGACATCCGTTTTATAATGGGGTGACCGTAAACGAGTGTGACCACACTCGGGTTTAATAAAGTTTCATAATAACTTACAGAAAGTTGAACTCAGTGCCTCGACAAATAGAGTGAAGCATGTCATTTCCCTTCGTCGCCGCTCTGTAACTGCACAGCCGCTTTAAGGCAACTAATGGCATGGACCCCAAGATCGCTCTGTTAATCAACACACTTCAGGATTTTAAGTACGGCACCCCAGGATGTGCGCCGCACAACTGGCACCTGGGTTTAGAGACTGTTTCAATCTCTCCCGCTGCCAGTGGAGAATACCCTCCACTTCAAAATATCCACCATTGTTCCTGTACCTAAAAAGAGAAAGGTAACATGTCTGAACGACTGGCGTCCTGTCGCACTCACGGCAATATGCTTTAAAATAGCTTTGAGAGGCTGGTCAAGGACCACATCTGCAGCACGATACCAACCACACTGGCCCTCCTACAATCCGCCTACCAACACAACTGAACGACAGACGA
This sequence comes from Hemitrygon akajei, assembly GCF_048418815.1. NCBI lineage: Eukaryota > Metazoa > Chordata > Chondrichthyes > Myliobatiformes > Dasyatidae > Hemitrygon > Hemitrygon akajei. The sequence goes on from NW_027331935.1 coordinate 2,729,237, forward strand.
CGCAATAGCTACAGCGCTAACCAACGAAGTGGGATGGTTATGAGAGAATGCTGTTCCTGGACTACAGTCACCATACTTCCCTCCGCTCTCGACAAGAAGCTCAGAGACGTCGACCTTTACCCTGCCTTATGTAGCTGGATCCAGGACTTCCTGTCAGATCGCCGGCAGGTGGTAAGTGTTCGCTCCCTTACCTCTTCCACTGTCACCCTCAATACAGTTGCCCATCAGGGCTGTGTACTAAGTCCCCTCCTTTTCTTTCACAATATCCAAAATTGTGCCGGCATCCATCGCTCCATTCTGTCAATTAAATTTCATTAAAGACTTCATTGATTGGGATAATCTCAAATAATAATGGGGCAGACCACAGAGAGGAAGTCATGGCCCTGCCACACTGGTGTCAACAAAAAAAAACAAGCTCTCCCTGAACGTCGCGAAATCAAAGGAGCTGGTTGTGGACTACAATGGAAATGGAGACAGGCTAATCCCTATTTACATCAATGGATCTGTGCATGAGAGGGTGAATAGCTTTAGGTTCCTCGGTAGAATCATCACCGAGGATCTCACGTGGACCGTACTAACCGGCGGCGTGGTGAGAAAAGCACAACAATGACTCTTTCACCTCAGACGATTGAAGAAGTTTGATATGGGCTCCAAATTCGAAGAACTTTCTATATGAACACAATTCAGAGCAGCCCGACAGGCTGCATCACTGCATGATATGGAAAATGTACTTCCCTCAGGACTCTGTAGACAGTGGTTTGGGCAACCCAGCGCATTTGTAAATGTGAATTTCCAACTTTTCAGGACATTTACAGAGACAGGTGTGTAAAAAGCGCCCGAAGGATCAGTGGAGACCCGAGTCAGCCCATGCACAAACTGTTCCAGCTGCTACCATCCTAGAAACGGTACTACAGCATAAATGCCAGGACCAATAGGCTTCGGTACAGCTTCTTCCACCAGGCCATCAGACTGCTTAATTCATGCTGACCGAACAGTACTTGTATGTTATATTGACTAAGCTGTTTTACATCATATTTATTATAAATTGCTATTGCACATTGCACATTTGATCGGAGACGTAACGTAAAGATTATTACTCCTCATGTACTTGAAGAATGTAAGTAAAAAAGCCAATTCAATTCTTGCCGTAACAGTGTGCGAGCACTGTACATTTGTCCGACCAAGGTGCAAGAATTAAAATTTTACTGGATTAAACTCCATCTGCCATCTATTCGCCTATAAAGTCCACTGTTTTCATTGCTAACCTACCCACAACACCACCAACTTTGGCGGCATAATTGCTGTCCCGCCCATCTGGATTTTATTAAGGATATTTGAATATATTACAAATCACAATGATTTTTTGGAAGATCTCTTTCCTCGGAAGTGATAGGAGAGTATGTGTAATGTGTTGGGATCCCCTTAAAATGGAGGAAATTGCAGAAAATAATGTTTTGAATGAGTATATCAATGCGATCATAGGTGAGAACATAAGGAACTCTTTACCTATTAAGGCGCCGGGCGGGTGGGCCGGGAGTTTGCTTTTTCCTGCTCTAATTTAATAGTCAACCATAAGGTATGTGCATTATATAGCTATCTTACAACTATTTGAACTTCAGGAACTCTGGCCACTATTCCCTAACTGCTCACCCACTGAACGGTCAGTCACTGTCCCAGCGTCATTCACTAATTCCAGATCCAGGACAGACCCTCCTCTTCTTGGATTATCTATATATTCATTTAAGAAACCCGCCTGGATGTGCTACAATACTCCTCACCAGCTAAGACACCAACAATCAGAACGCCCGGTGTTAATTAGGAAAGCTGAAGGCCCCCATGTCAAAAACCCTATTGCCTTTCCACTTCTCCTTAATCTGTCTGACTAGCATTTCCTTAATGTCCCACTGGCTATTGGGTGCTTGTAGTAAAATACGATCAGAGTGACTGCACCATTCTTTGGATTATCAACGGAGACTCAGTGTCCGAGGCATCATAATGCCCCCTCTGAGTGTAGGTGTGGTGTTGACCCTGATCAGTAAGGCGGACAACCCCAGTAACCTCCCTCTGTAACAGTTTTAGTAGGTTATCTTGCGCATTAAGCACCCGTTCCTATCCCTCTATCAACTAAGTCTGGGCGACAGCCACAAAATCATATTTCGATGTCTTGATCCATTTTCCAATTTTCATTCTTTTACCCATATTATTCCGAGCATTAAAATACAGACATTTCAATCTATCCATTCTATCTTACAAATTACTATGTTCTGGCCCTTTTTACTTGCCCGGGTCTCCATTTCCTTTCCAAATCTCCTGTTAGCATTGATAGTGAATTGGGATACGAGAAGATTGTTCATGAGGCACCAACAGTTCACTCGTGGTCGTCTACACAAGTATTGATATAGCCGGCGACAAATGAGGCATATCCGTCGACGTCTGTGTCTTCCCGGTTTGTTTCATCCGTTTGCACAAATAGTTCAAATAGCCAATTCAAGATAATACTGAAGCATAGCGATTGCCTCATTAACCAATACAGATATTGTCCTATTGACCGTTTTCACTATTTTTAGCAGGGGTTAGTATGGTTAAATTAACATTGTGAAGATGTGGTCAGAAAGGCCAAGATCAGGTACTGGAATAGCTTTGAAAGCACTAATTCCGTTTGTATGCACAAACAGACTATGTCTGTTCCTACTGTGTCCATGGTGACCTGTTTCTATTTGGAATTTGGGTACTATATTCAGTATAAGTAACGAAAATCGTAACGCAGAGAACACTTTTCAAACCACTAGCCAGGAGGCTATTTCAGCACCCTATCGTATCAGTCTGCAGCACCGTCGACGATAGCCCATTCTACGCACTTATCAGTCTCTACGTAAAAAAAAACTTATCCCTGACATCTCCTCTGTACCTACTTCCAAGCACCTTAAAACGGTGCCATCTCGTATTAGCCATTTCAGCCCTGGGGAAAAGCCTCTGACTATCCACACGATCAATGCCTCTCATCATCTTATACACCTCTATCAGGTGACCTCCGCGTCCTCCGTTGCTCCAAGGAGAAAAGCCCCATTTGACTCAGCCTATTCTCATAAGGCTTGCACCCCAATCGAGGCAACATCCTTGTAAATCTCCTCTACACCCTTTTTATAGTTTCCACGTCCACCCTGTAGTGAAGCGCCCATAACTGAGAATAGTACTCCAAGTGGGGTATGGCCAGTGTCCTATGTAGCTGTAACATTACCTGTCAGCAATTAAACTCTGTCCCACGGTTGATGAAGACTAATACACGATATGTCTTCTTAACCACACAGTCAACCTGCGCAGCAGCTTTGAGGCCCTATGTACTCGAACCCCAAGATCCCTCTGATCCACCAGAAGTATTACTATTAATACTATATTCTGCCATCGTATTTGAATTACGAATGAACCACCTCACAGTTATTTGGGTTGAACCCCATCTGCCATATTTGTCGCAATTTAGTGCGGACCTTATATGCATTTCCCTTCGATTTATGCATTCCTTAACATATCTTGATAGCCACTGTTGCTTGAACTTGCCAGTTGAAAAATTCTCCTTCTGTACTGTGTATCTATCCTGCTTCTTGTGAACTATTTCCAGAAACTTCAGCGACCTCTGCATGCCTTCATCCTTGCCAGCATCGTCATACAATCGACCTGGACTAGCTCCTAACTTATGCCTCTGTAATTCCCTCAGTTCCTTTGCAATATTGATTTATGAGACTTATGCTTCTCCCTCTCAATTTGCAGAATGAAGTTAATTATATTATGATCACTCTATTCGAGGGGTTCAATAAGATTAAGCTACCTAATAAGGTCTGAGTTATTACCTATACGTAATCTTGGGTAGACTTTCCCTCATCGCCGTCAGAATCCTCTTGCTATCCAGCTCCGTAAGCTCTTCGCTCATGCCTCTGTATTTCAGTTTATTCCATTGCGATGCTAATACAATTAACTTATGCATCTCCCTATCAAACTGCAGTATGAATTCAATCTTATTATAATCACTGCACCCTTAACTTTTCTTTACATTAAGCTTTCTAATAAAATATGCCTCAATACACAACACCACATCTAGGATATCCTTTCAAGTACAAGCTGCTCGAAACAGCCATCTCGTAGGCATTCAACAAATTCCCCCACGGCAATAGGACAACACCTCATTTTCCAAATTCCCTTGCATGACAAAGTCCCCCATTACAATTTTGACAATATGTTTAATATTTGCCTTTTCCAGATCCTTTTGTAATCTCAACCCACCATCCTGGCTACTATTTGGAGGCCTGCATATGATTCCCATAATGATTTTTAACGCTTGCAGTTTCGTAATTATACGCATAAAGATTCAACATTCTCTGTTCCAATATCACGTCTCGCTAAGAAGTCATTCCATCTCTTTCCATGCACACTACGCGCACCTGTGCATTTCTGTCTGTCCTTTCGATAGAAAATATAACCCATGATGTAAGGTCCCAACTTGGCTTTCCATTCAGCCGCAACTCAGTGATGCCCAGAAGTCCATACCGAACAATCTCTGATTGCTCCTCGTGGCCGTCTACCTTTCTTTGTGCATTTCAATACAACACCATAATATAGTCATGCTCTATTAACTTAAATCTGCAATTGTACCCAAAGCAAGGAATTAATTCAACTAGTGGACCTATTTGTAGAAGATATACAGTTTAACTGTGGACTAGATAAGGATAGAACATTAAACAAAAATAGTGCAATAAAATAGAGTTAATAATATATTAAACAGAACAACAGTACTCAATAACTTTGGATGAATACAGAAGTATATGGGACATAAACAGTTTAAGAAAATAGATCAAAATCTGGTAACAGTAATCCTTTCGAAATAAATTACTTCAAATCTTAAGAAAATCTGCCAAACAACACTCAATAGTAAACATTTAAGAAATGCAACCAATGTTAATATATGCATCTGGCATTATACCTTTATTCGAAAGCTATCTGGGGAAAAATTGCAAAGAAAAATTAGAACTGAAATTACTAAATTTAGAAAACACCATTTACACTCGAAATCAATAAGATTAACGCTACCTAGGACAGGTCAACGAAGATGAATAGCAGACCAAATATTTACATAAGTCAGATAGAACTTCTGTGAGAACATGTAATTCGAATAAGAAGTAGACACCACGATCAAATAATTTTTTTTAAGCGATGACTTTTACAAAGTCAAAAAGTGCAAATTGTGTTATCATATTGATTATCCACAGCAGAAATGGTGGCACAACTGCCGACACCCAGCACCCACCACAACCACCACCAGGAAGTCCTATCCGACAATTAGCCTACAATATTAAACAGAACAACCTCTGTTAATGTAATATCACCAATGTCCAAATTATTGGTTAATTAAATGCAATGCCGTTTCTTCAAAAATAAAACAATCGGGGTGAATAATTTCTTCAAACAGTTCAATTTCTTTTGTCCCAAAACGGGAAGTGTAATATCAATTTGTGTTTTTTTTTAAGAAGCAAGTATTGCATTATCTGTAATGTTCTTAAAGAGTTAAAATTTGTTACTGAATCTCACAATGAAAAATATATCGACAACAATTGTTCGTTCAGTCATTTGCGAAGAACCTCAGGAGGATACTAATTGACTTAAGGAGCGTTCATTGCTTTGTGTAACAACTCATTCAAGTAGAGAACCTGCGTCGTTGGAACACGGCAAACATCTGATCACAGTCACAGACAGAAAATGGGATATCCTGCAATTTTCATCATCGTCGGAATTTACTATCCTGTACTTGCGGCTGTCGGTTTCCCCGGTAAAGTAAAGAACCTGGTTGCTCTTTGCGTGGCTCGTCCCGTGTATTAAGTTTTCGACATCGATGCTCGTCGTATGTTTTTGTCAGATATTCAGTCGATTGTGATATTTCAGAACCGTGAATTGTGAAGAAAACTATGCTACTTATATAATCATAATGGGATAATTTTCAATGCCTTTCCATTAATTTAAGTCTGATAAACGTCAGCAGATAATGGTAATTTTTATCCGAATACAGAGAACACTTGATTGAGTAGAAAGCATAAATCGATCAGATTTCAAAGTAAAGATATCGCCTGTTATAGGAAATCTGGTCCAATCGGTGCAGAGAAGTTCGCGGTTTGTCATTTGAAACCTGCCCACTGATGATTATACTCTGATTTCGGGGAGTTCCGGAAAATGTATGCTCATTATATCTTGACGTTGGACTGAAGGGGCAGATAGAATGCAGCCTCTCGATTCGTGGCACCGCATCGATTGATTAAATTAAATGTTATTGCCATCTTTTCCAATCTCACTATAAATAGAGTTCATGTTTTCTTTTCTCATTCCCGTCTGGGGAGACTATAACTGAACTGTGTTCACGCATGTATGTGTTGTGCTCGGAGAAGAATAATGACCCGAAGTCCATTATTTTGCATCATAATCACAGGCAACTTGCAAACATACGCCGACTTACAAACTGGCATGATATTTTGCCAAAGATTCGCATTCCCGTCAGTTACGTAACAATGTTTTCGTGAAACAACTATTAAGAACATTTCTTCTGTGTTACCTTGAGAAGTACCACTTGTGATATAGTATCTTAATTGTCTCTAAATTTATACTCAATTTGCTTCTCTCTTTTAAATCTCCGTAGTTGTCTCTCAAATATTTATGTATCCAAAAACTAGAACAGGTTAGTGTTCTAATCAGTGTCTGCCGCCGTTTCCCCACCACTGACTCAGTGCATGCCAGTGTGAGATTTGTACCTTTGCACCTACAGCATATAATTTGTCTCAGTACCTTCGTCACCAATTCTTTGTGCTTTGTTTCCATTTTCCAGTTTTGTAATCTGAAAGATTATTGAGTGTAACGACCTTTATGGTCGGGTATTACTTTTAAATTCTAACTGATTTCTCGTTGACATATCAATCCCATGAACGCTCCTCTGATCTTCTGATTTTCTTCTAGCTGCGCTTTCTGCTTCTCGCGTCCCGCGCGATGACCCCTTTCACTATTTACATTCTTCAGGATATAGCAATCAAAGAGCAACAACTTGCTTTAACAACGGTGATGTAACACTCTTTCCTCGAATATCCATGAAGGTCGGCTGACGTGTCGCTTTCTTCCACATTACCCTGATATCTCTCCCCAGACGCTGCACCTTCATGATGTTTTCCAGAAACAATAATTAATTACATTTCTTGTAAATGAGACTCAACTGAGGTCAGTTAATTTAAACAATATAACAATCTCAGATAATATGAAATATATATATTTTTAAAAATTCAATTTACGTTACTTGTAATTCATTAAATTTATTAAACTTTAGAATCTGCCCTGAACGCAGGGGCAATCAGGAAAAAATATCAGCTCCAGGCATGCGCCCAACCGGTCAATTATATATTATTATAGGTGATCAATCTCCGTCCGTTGGAAAGTAACCCCAGATTTTTTTTATCATTTATTTCAGTTAATTTAACGGCGATGGTGATACTTTTCCGCGGAAACTGTGGTCTCTCTAAATGCATCACTCGCTACCTTATGGCCATGGCGGCAGCAGATCTAATCGTCGTTTTCATCGCAGTCATAATGCTTCAAATTAATTTTATCTATTTGTTCGCTGATTTCCTGTTCATAACACCGGTCTGTTCTGTGATTATTGTTCTGCGGCTCGCAATTTCCGACTGTTCCGTTTGGCTCACGGTTGTTTTCACATTCGATCGCTATGTCGCCATCTGCTGGCAAAGCCTGCGGCAGCGATATTGCACCGAAAGAACAGCGACTGTGGTGGTGACTGCAGTGAGTGCAGGAAGCTGTGCGAGGGCTATTCCATTCTACTTTGCCGTGGACCCAAGGAGATGCGTCGCCGCTCCTGAATATTTTACATCACCTTTCTGGAGAGCCTACCAGGTACTTGACGGTATTGTGACTCCGGTCCTACCCATCTGCTTAATTCTGCTGCTTAATACTTTAACTGTTCGAAACATATTATCTGCTAATCGAGTTCGCCGGGACCTCCTCAAAAGTAATGTGAATAAGAAGGATCCAGAGGTGGAGAACAGGAGGAAGTCAATGATTTTGTTGTTCGCTCTGTCAGCCAATTTCATTTTACTGTGGACACCCAATGCCATACACACAATGAAATGGCAGGCTGTAAATTATACCTACACAGACAGATATTACAGCTCACCGGTCTACATCCTACAGCAGCTTGGGTATATGTTGGAGTTCCTCAGTACCTGCACCAACACGTGTATCTATGGCCTAACACAGAGGAAATTCAGGGAGGAGCTGAAGAATGGGGTTATGTATGTGTTCACACTAAATGGGAGGTTCAGTAAATAAAATGTAATCCCTAATCGTTTATGATTGAGACAATTCCTTCCTATTTGTAACGAAGAAGGCTGTTTCCAGAGTAATCTGTTTTAGTGAGAGTGATGGATTCCACAATTCAGTAGAGTTGGTGGCAGACTTTTCACTGCGATTCTCACTGCAGCATATTAATTCATGATCATAATTCCAATGATCACGGCGGGTGAAGAGAGAGGTCACGGCAGCTGTTAGAATCTCAGCAAGATTGTATCGGTTACACAAACAGTAGACAGATGGTACGGAAGTGAAAACCCATTGCGCTTAAGAATCTATATCAGCCGCTCAATCACAAATTCTCTGTTGCAGTCTGCTTTGGCAAGGATTTTGTGTTTATGTTTTTAGATTTTCTGCATATAATCGTTATAGAATTAACGGTATCTAACGTGGAAGCAAGCTCAGGGGTTTGGTGCGTGAGACAGAAGTCATTGATTACGAATAAGCATATTATTCATTGTTTATAAACAATTAAATATTCCACCAAATACCGAAGTCCCCTAGTTACACAGGCTGCAAATCTAAACATTCCACAAAATATACCTTGCTAAGAGTGCGTGTGGGCACACGGTCCCAATGGTTCTACAGCACTGTTCGCGAGCTCAGCTTGGAGAGAAGACCCTAGAGGCAAAAGAAAAAGAGGTCCAACCTTCTGCATGTGCAGTTCACATACACTTGAACTATCTAAACCCGGACACCGATACCCTGACACACAAGGCAACCGATGAAAATAAAAAAAAACAAACTACTGCTGTCTTGAAACGGGCCAGTCGATTACCGGCATTGTAGAAGCGGCTTTCGATATACAATGAAAATCCACCTCACCCACCCCCCCCCCCCCACCCCAACACAGCCCTCACTCACCACATACCACAACTCCTATAATTTTCCTACGAACATGTCGGTGTTCGGGTGCTCAGGAGTAGCGGAGTATGAGAGTTCCATTCCAGGCAGGTGAGCCTCATGGATATTGCAGTTTGCTTACGCTTTACATATGGTATAGTTGTGTGCATTTTTGTACGGTGATGGGGTGTGAATGCTGTCAGATGATTTTCAAGTAGGGATAGAAATACAGTGTTTTGAGCGTTTTTAGAAAAGATCTTTAGTGACCAGTAAATCAAACATCTGAAAGCGACGGGAAAGTCTACGGCGGAATATGTTGTCAGTACACAAGTGACCGGTGTTACGAACAAGTACAAGGAGAACAAGATAGAGTTACAGAGTTACAGCATGACTCTCCTGCACAGTCTGTACTTCTGGGGAAGATAAGCAAGTCGTTTAGATTGGGATTGCAGTATATTTAAATTCACCTGTGTGATATGCCTGTTTGAGACACTGCAATCTCAATGCATTGAGACTGCAGAGTCTGCAGGAACTACATGGCGGACTGCCCTATCTAAGGTGAACACAAATCATTCAATAGCATAATTCATGCCAACAAAAGACCAGCTATACACTCTTCAGTCACCCCCTAATCCGGGGCTGGTCAAGGATATATTTACGGCAAACAGCAGCCTCAATTAGAAAAAAAAAATGAATACAACAAAAAAGACAGATGGTGAAATTACTTAAGCAGTCTTTGTGCGTTCTCACTGTGTCCACGTGGATTTTTATCAGGTTGCCGCCGTTTTCTCCTTAGTCCAGACACTCAGCAGTTGATTGGTTAATTGGTTATTTTCAATTGTACTGACATCGCAATAGGGTTAGCTCGGAGAAATAGTGGTCGGCGCGGCTTGAAGGGCCGTAAAGGCGTTTACCGTGCTCTGTCTCAATTGTACTGACATCGCAATAGGGTTAGATCAGAGAACTAGTGGTCGGCGCAGCCTGAAGGGCCGTAAAGGCGTTTACCGTGCTCTGTCTCAAATGACAAATAACAAGCAAATGAAGTAGTTAATAAATGCATGCATCCATACATACAGACATAATGTATAATGATGGCGGAGATAATGAGAGGGTCCTCCAGTCAGATCGACCTCAGTTTCAGAAGATTGCCCTCCGTAAGAAGTTAAGAAGTTAAGATTCAACCAAAGAAAGAAATTAATCGTTATGACCGAGTATGGAACAACCTCCCTCACGTATCTGTGCTACCGGAGGACTGGCAAATATCCCGTGCTGTTCGATTAGTCAAGAGGTGAGAGAGGAATAACAGAAACATAGATAACCTATAGGAGCATAAAGGCCCTTCGGCCTAAAAGTTGTGCCTAACATGTCCTTACCTTAGAAATAACTAGGGTAAGTTCCATGCATCTATCCAAGACCTTTAAAGACCCTATCTTATCCGCCCCCACCAACTTTGCTGGCAACCCATTCCACGCACTTAGCACACTATGCGTAAAACACTTACCACCGACATCTCCTCTGCATCTAATATCAAGCACCTGAAACCTGTGCCCCCTTGTGGCGGTCATTCCAGCCCTGGGAAAAAAACTCTGACTATCTATAAGATCAATGCCTCTCATCATCTTATACAACTCTATCAGGTCACCTCACATCTTCCTTCGCTCCAAGGAGAAAAGGCCGAGTTCACTCTATCTGTTTTCATAAGGCAATCTCCCCAATTCAGGCAACGTCCTTGTAAATCTCCTCTGCACCTTTTCTATGGTTTCCGCATCTTTCCTGTAGTGAGGTGATCAGAACTGAGCACAGTACTCCAGGTGCGGTTTGAACAGGGTCCTATTGAGCTGCAACATTACCTCTCGGCTCCTAAATTCAATTCCAAGATTGATAAAGGCTAATACACTGTACGCCCTCTTAACCACAGAGTCAACTTGCGCAGCAGCTTTGTGCGTCCGATGGACTCGGACACTAAGATCCCTCTGATCCTCCACACTGCCCAGAGTCATATCAGTAAAACTATATTCTGCCAACATATTCGACCTACCAATATGAACCACTTCACACTTATCAGGGTTGAAATCCGTCTGCCAATTATCAACCCAGTTTGGCATCACATCAATGTCCCCGCAACCTCTAAAAGTCCTCTGCAGTATCCGCAAAACCCCAAGCTTTGTGACATCAGTAGACTTACTAACACATCCATCCACTTCCTCATTCAAGTCAGTTATGAAAATCACGAACAATAGGAGACCCAGAACAGATCACTGAGGCGCCCCACTGGTCACCAAATTCCATGCAGAATATGATCCGTCTACAAACACTTTTTGCCTTCTGTGGACAAGCCAGTTTCGGATCTACAAAACAATGTTTCCTTGGATCCCATGGTTCCTTACTTTCTCAATAAACCTTGCAAGGGGTACCTCATCAAAAGCCTCGCTGAAATCCATACACACTACATTTACTGCTTTTCCTTAATCAATGTGTTTATTCACATCCTCAAGAATTTCTATCCGGCTCGGAAGGCACAACCAGCCCTTGACAAATCCATGCTGACTATTCCTAATCATATTATACCTCTCCTAATATTCATAAATCCTGCCTCTCGGGATCTTCTCCATTAGATCACCAACCGCTGAAGTAAGACTCACTTGTCTATCATTTCCTGGGATATCTGTACTCACTTTCTTGAATAAGGGAACAACATCCGCAATCTTCCAAGCCCCCGGATCCTCTGCCGTCTCCTTTGATAATGCAAAGATAATCACCAGAGGCTCAGCAATAATCTCCCTGTCCTCTCACAGTAACCCGGGGTACATCTCATTCAGTCCCGTGGACTTATCCAACTTGATGCATTCCAGAAACTCCAGATATCCTATTTCTTAATATCAAAATGCTCAGGCTTTTCAGTCCGCTGCAAGTATTCATTAAGTAACTCTGCTATTTCCTCCGGTTCCATACACATTTTACCTCTGTCACATTTGATAGGTCCTACTCTTTACGTCTTATCCTCTTGCTCTTCACATACTTGAAAAATGCCTTGGGGTTTTCCTTAATTCTGCCCGCTAAGGCTTTCTCACGGCCCCTTCTGTCTCTCCCTATTTCCTTCTTAAGTTCATTCCTGTTAGCCTTATAAACTTCTAGATCTCTAACATTACCTAGCTCTCTGAACCTTTTGTAAGTTGCTATATTATTTTTGACTAGATTTACTACAGCCTTTGTACACCACAGTTGCTATACGCTGCCATAAATTCCATGTCTCATTGGAACGCACTTATGCAGAACTTCACACAAATATACCCTGAATATTTGCCACGTTTCTTCCGTACCTTTCCCTGAGAACATCTGTTCCCAATTTAAGCTTCCACGTTCCTGCCTGATAGCCTCATAGTTCCTCTTACTCCAATTAATCGTTTTTAAATACTAGCTGTTCCTATCTGTCCCCAATTCCATTGTAAAGGAGATAAAATTATGATCATTATCTTCAAAATAAGCTGACACATGAACAATTTCATTTCCCAATATCAAATCAATTATAGTCTCTCCTTTTGTAGGCCTATCTACAAATTGTGTCAAGTAATCTTCCTGAACACACAAAACAAACTCCACCCCATCTAAGTCCCTTGTTCTAGGGAGATGCCAATCGATATTTGGGAAATAACAATCTCCCACCATGACAACTCTGTTATTATTCCACCTTTCCAGGATCTGTTTCCCCCATCTGCTCCTCAATATCACTGTTAGTATTCGGTGGCCTATAAAAAAGCACACGACAGAGTTATTGACCCCTTTCTGTTTCTAAACTCCACCCCAGAGACTCCGTAGACAATCCGTCCATGACGTCCACCTTTTCTGCAGCTGGGACACTATCTCTGATCAACAGTGCCTCAATCCTCTTTCTGAAACTTCTAAAACCCGGCATTTGAAGTAACTATTCCTGTTCGTGAGCCAGCCAAGTCTCTGTAACGGCCACCACATCATATCAAATTACTGGTCCACGCTCTAAGCTCATCCACTTTGTTCACAATACTCCTTGCGTTAAAATAGACAAATGTCAAACCGACGGTCTTTGTTCGTCCCTTCTCTATCACCTGCGTATCCTCCCTAATGCACTGTCTCCAAGCTTTCTCTATTTGTGAGACAACCATATCTTCCCCAATCTCTCCAGTTCGGTTCCCACCCCCCAACAATTCTAGTTTAAACTCTCCCCAGTAGCCTTAGCAAACCTCCCCGCCAGGACATTGGTCCCCCTGGGATTCTGGAATAATCCATCCTTCTGCATAGGTCACTCCTGTCCCAGAATCCTGGAAGTCATAGTTTGGTGAGCCTCAGTTAGGTGGCGGTTTGCCATAGTTGTCTTGGGTGGAGATCACTCCTGATGATCCTCGCCCTTCAATAAATTTAATGAACCACACACTTTCAGCGAACAACCTCTCTCCGATTAAACCAAACATTGTTGCAAATTCGAACAGCATCTGTAGAAAGAACTTCACCTTTCTGATGGAGTTTGCTTTACTAACGGAGAGAAATAAAATCAGAACAAAAAGTAGCATAAATCTTAATTTTCTTTTGTCTGTTCCAGTAGAATATGTAAAACAGTCGATACATATTTTTCCAAAGTTTTCAAACATCGACTGATGGTTGAAATATACATGACCATCTCTTCAATAGAGTGTCCAGGATTATCTAATACATGACGTCAGGCTAACAGCAATGACACGAATACATTTCTATTCAGCAGTTAGTTAGTATACAAGAGAATGTGAGCATGAGATTAAACAAGACAAGATAACATAAGACTTAATTTATCCCGGAAGTAATTATTGTTGCAAGGTCACTCAGACAGAGGGATATAATTTATAAGATGCACATTAAAAAGTAATAGTGCAAACTACCGATATGCAATGAAACCAGAAACATTCATAGTTCAGAGGGAGGAATTATAGATTCGTATAGCCACATGGAGAAAGTATTTCCTGTGGCGTTCAGTGTGCAGCTCGATGAACCCATTCTGCTACCAAGGGTGCTCCTCTATTTGTCAAGTATGTCAGGGAGGGGTTGTGAGTAATTGTTCATATTGCCCAAGCTTCTGCAGATTCAACGGCTCTGACACAACCACCAGGGAATTCAGTTCCATCCCCTTATCAGAAACAATCTTCTTTACGGTTTTATAAATCACTTGGCGTCAGCTGCTGTTCCCCTGTTGCCTCAGCAGACTAGAGTCACCCACTGGGTCGCAGAACATCTACAGCGCAGTACTGTGGACGGTGAATGAATGGAGCCTCCTAAGGACGTACAGCCGGCTCTGCCTCTATCCCTTCTGGTACAGCGGCTTTGTCTTTTTAGTCCCGTTAATTGTCGAAGTGAGCCCCCTGGCACTGGAAGTCCCGAACGTTCACCACATCTGCTCCCTTGATGGGGATGGGAATGCAGGGTGTCCAACAACAACTTTTTGTCTCAGTGATAATGAGCAGCATGTTATTCGGCCCATTATACAAAGTTGTCCACCTCCCATCTTTATTCAGTTTCTTGGTCCGATCTGATACAGCCCACAACGGCTGAATCTGCAGGTAGCAGGACTTCAACCTATATCTGGAAGTCCGAGTTAGACGGTGACAAGGTGGACTTGGCAGTGCCTCTGTGCTGTAACACAGTAGCTGATACACAGCTGTGGAATCTCACAGACTGTAGCCATCTGGACAGGTAGTCTGTAATCCAGGAAAATAGTGAGCATCCACCTGCATCTCCGTGAACTTACTCGCGATAAAAGCAAGCCGCATCGTGGTAAAAACCTGGAGAAATCAAAGAACATGATTCTCATCGTGCTGCCTAGCTCGTACAGATGGGTGTAACCCCGTTGAAGCAGAAAAATAATGGCGTTCTCGATTCCAATATGTGTTTAGGAGGCAAAGTGTAAGCGGTGCATTTAAGGATTTGTAATGACCTGGAGGTGTGTCAGGGGCAGTCTTTCTAACGATTTCATAACATGTGAAATCGGCGCCACTGGTCTGCAGTCCCTGGGCCTGGTAGTACATATATTCTTGGGTTCTGCAACTAGGTAAAGTGTTTTCCATAGCACAAGCACCCTCTCCAGACTGAGGCTCGGATCAAAGATGTATTGAAAGACGGCACCGAGCTGCGCAGCGCGCACATCGCGTGTCCTCGGGCTGATGCCATCCATGCCATTCCCCTTGGCTGGGTGAAGCCTGCTGTTCTCTCTCCCTCCCTGTTTAGATGTGACAGTCCATGTGTCTGTGGGCATTGGTTGTACGGTGTCCTTGGAGAGAGACGGAGGGCGAGGCATGGGCTGGGGTTCTGGATAGATTACAGAGGGTGAACTGAAATCTCGTCATTAAACCTGTTGAAAAAACAATTTAACCCGTTGGCCCTGTCCCGGCCCCCGTTCAATCGCCTGTTGTCTGGCCTTTTTGTACACTGTGATCGTTTGTTTACTAATCCACACATCCTTCGTGTTGTTCTGTTGTAGTAATTGTCTGTGAAGCAACTGGTAACTGTCAAATTTCTGAACGATTATTGCTGTGTCCCTTCAAAGAAAACATCCCTTGAAAATAGGAAAACATGACATAATGATGTTAGTACTAGGCGGTGAATATTTCGTGAATTAGGTGAACAGGATGATGTCATTTTAGGAACGAAACAGTCAGGTACTATAGGGAAACTAGAGGAGTATCTGCTGCAAAATCAATGCAGGTAAATTTTGAAAATTAATAATAGCAAGCCAATATATGAAATATCAACAATAGTCTCTGACGAGCCATCATTTCAGTGCTAGATCTCAGTTCGTTCTGACAACGGAACGATTTATTTGTGTGGGGAGATATATTGCAGTTTATCTGGTTATAAAGTACACATGACACCACGTGTGTGTGTCGTTAGAAATCATGCCAGAATGGACAAGTAAGATCCTGAGAAATGTTTCCAAGTTACACAACATCCGCGGTGATGTCATTCAGGACTGAAATAGCCCGTGAAGCGAGTCCGTGGCGTGAAGCAATTAGATTCTAATTTAAAGCCGTTCTCTCATTTTACAAGTCCACGTGCTGCTCTGCTATATTGATTATGGTCACACAGGGCGAATTCCAAGTAACATTGATGAGCAGAAGAACTTTATTCAAGCCACAGAAACCTCGTGTCTCGGACAAACCTTACAACCCGGACATTGATCAAGTTTCACAAAGAATTGTCCATCTTTATTGAGCAATAAAATGCATTTCACAATGGCACAACGAACAAAAACAAAGTTAATTGTGTTTGTTCAGTGGGCTGTGTCTGATTGAAGTAATGAGTCGCTGCCCGGATTGTCCCAGTGGATCTCCGTTCTACTATATCAAAGCTGCATAAGTATTTTACCAGCACGCAGGCCACTTGGAACAACTTGGAATAACTGCTCACAGCTGCTTACTGAAGATGGCATATGCAACAATTTACGAGGTAGCTCGCATCTATTATCCGATCCTTGCAGCGGCCGGCATTCCGGGTAGGACACTACATCGATTGTTCTTTCTGTGGCTTTGTCTTCCTGTTGCTTGTGACCCTGACAGCAAACTGACCTGGCTGCTGTCTAGTCACCAATTTTACCATTTTAGTTGGCGATAATACAGGTTTTTTTTGTCCGATTGCTAACACTACTTGAAAATTGTATAAATTTAGGGATGCATTTCCTCTGCCCGAGACCACATTTACATCGAAGCAATTGTTCTTTTCGGGACAAATCTTTCATTTAGAGCCGTAGCAGCTCTTCCAAATTGATTTTCAGTGAATTGCGGAGGACGGAATATATCATTCACAGCACAACAAATTATTCCTTATTTCATCGTTGACAGGCAACTACGTAACAGCGAACTAAATTTCTCTAACATTGACACTTTTCTTCCAAATTAACACAACGTGGTTACACGGTCGATGTGTCCATTCGTCAGACACATTCCAGGTCTCCGCTCTGTTCATAACGAAACAACTGAGATGAGGATTGCTCTGGGCACAAAACAGGATCAATCCTCTTCATTAAAAAGCCGCAGTAAAAAAGTTGGTTGGACTTGCAGGAAGAAGAAGTCTTCCACAAGCAGAAAAATGGCCAAAGCGACAAATGAACCTTGGTTCTCATTTTGGCGATCTGAGTGATCAGAGATACTCCGTGGCTTTATAAAGGACAATCACAGCAGTGCAAAAGCAAACTCAATGAAGAGGGAGAACAATTGAAGGAACAAATGATTTAGGAGGGAGAAGCAGAGTGCAGAGCTTCTGTGAAAAGAAAAGCAGACATACCGTTTGGGATCGTAATATCTTCATCGGCACTGGTCAGTCGAGAAACTTGCTTCCCGGAGATGAAGCTATATCAATTTGTATGTCCGCATTCGGAAAACACGAAGCGGACTGTATGAGGCTATTAATGACTGTGTTCATCGTGTCTTCGAGAGAGAGGGTAACTTTGATTTTATGAAGAAACATCAATCACATTTTACAGTTAGAAAGGAAGAGCACTGTTATATGAATGTAAAGATTGTAAAATGCAGAGCTGCGTACGCTGCCGCTGTCAGACGGCAGTATATGACTGAGTGAATGAAGCAGACAATGTCTGGTCTTTGCGATCAAATGGAGAATGAGACAAGTCGCTGCAGACTAGTATCCAAAGAAAACTGGATGAGCGTTTCTCGAGGAAGCGGGAAAGCAATAACCTTTCCTGTGATATATTCGTTGCCATTCTATTTTTGATATTCTCTTTTCTGTGGTGACATGGCCCGTTTGAACGAAGCTCAGCAAAAAATTAAACGACAGCACCTCTTTCACACTGGAAACACGACAGCCCTGTAGCATGTATATCAAATCTCTAATTTTGGGTATCTTGCACTCCCGCCTGTACCGCGCTTCCCCGTCCTACTGCAGCCCGTTCGCCTCTAATACGTAACTCGTTCTTTGTTTGTTTATCTGTTAGAACAGACGCAATAGCAGGTGAGTTGGCAGCTCTGCGCTCTGAAGCTCTGTCAGTCTCTTCTTTTTTTTTGTGTTCACAGATTCTTAACCCATTGGGATCTAAGCAACATGCTCTGAGGATCAAATTGACAGTCCATTGTATACACAAGACAACACTGCTTACTGTTACTGCACCTTCGGAGTCACTGTGACGTACACGATCAATTTGTATTCTCTATCTCACCCAAACCCGCTGCAACACAAAAGAGCACGTTTCACTTCATTTCTAATTTTGCAGAAAGATGTATTGACTTGAAACATTAACCATTTGCTTCCACGTTTCGCAAGGCTAGTTAAGCTTTTAGCGTCTGATTTCTCTATTTCTATTCGGACGAGTGCAATATTTTCAGGAGACCTATCCACCATAGCATATTCCTCTCCGTTCATTACATCTCCACGTTAGGAAGCATTAGTCAAGTCAGTTATTTACATCCTGACTTCATAAGCGTAGGTACGCCGGTAAAATCCGTTACGATACGGGTATTAGCGTGTGCTCAGTGCAATCAGCATCTTTCTCATTTGTCAGTCAGGTGGAAGAGATTCGTTTCAACTTCTCTAAATTTCATCACTGCTTTCTCTTTATATTGCAGTGAATTTAACGGCGATTGTGATCCTGTCCCGCGGAAAATGTGGCCTCTCCAAATGTATCACTCGCTACCTGGTGGGAATGGCTGCAGCCGATCTCTTTGTAGTTGTCATTACAGTTATTGGGCAGAATATTAATAATCTCTACTCGTTCGCCAACTTCTTGCACATTACTCCGGTTTGCGCTCTGACGCTTGTGCTTGAAGTTGCAAGCCTGGACTGCTCTGTCTGGCTAACAGTTGCTTTCACATTCGATCGCTATGTTGCGATTTGCTGTCAAAACCTTCAGAAACGGTACTGTACAGAGAGAGTGGCGACCGTAGTTATAGTAACAGTGGGAGTTGTGGGTTTTGGAAGGTGCATCCCGTTTTACTTTGTTGTAGAGCCTCATGCAATAATTAACAATGTACCTTGGCGTTGCGTCCCCGTACCTGAATACTTCACCTCACCAGTGTGGAAGGCCTACGAGTTGTTTGACAGCATCACCACGCCGTTATTACCAATTAGTTTAATCCTTCTATGTAATGTTTTAACAGCGAGACACATTATAGCGGCAAATAGAGTCCGCAAGGGACTCCGGAGTAACACTGAAAATCAAAAAGACCCTGAAGTGGAGAGCCGGAGAAAGTCTATTATTTTGTTGTTCGCTCTGTCGGGTAATTTCGTTTTACTGTGGATGCCCTATATAATACACTCTATGAACTGGCAAGCGGTGAATTATTCCTTCACAGACAAATATTTGAATACACCGATATACATCTTTCAAGAATGTGGTGCTATGCTAATGTCTGTGAGTACCTGCACCAACACTTGCATCTATGGGCTGACGCAGAGGAAGTTCAGAGAGGAGCTGAAAAATGGGATGACATATGCGTTGACGTTGAATGGATTGCTATGTAAATAGCAGAAATATCATCACTGGATCCTGTTTGAAGTTGTAAATATTCCAGAGAGTTATTATATTCGTCAGCATTCCGTAAACCCACATATCTAGACTGATAGAATTCACACCTTGGCAGACTAAACACTATAAACAAATGAAATAAATATGATTATTATACTAGTGAGTCAATTGTCAGATTGCTAACTTTGGCTCTCAACGACGTGACTCATAGGGAATGTTTTTTTTTCAGAAGAAAAGCATCCCTGCTGTTAAAATTATACCCCGAAGATGCAACACGATATGATTCATTTTTTTATTCCATGGCGCTTTGACTGTCGTCGTCAAGTTGTTTTCTATTTAATTATTTTTGATAACAGCAGGGATAGCTAATTTTGTAGACTCGTCTCTGCACTGTGCAGCACTATTAATACCTGCAATAAACGATTGCATTAAGTCAAATAGCTTTGCTTACATAACAAAATCCCTTGATAAATAGTCAATTAAAATTGCAGCTGGTTTTAGCTTTTTTCCCATTCACTCGGGCACTTTGCTTTTGTTTTTCGTGTTGTTAGATTATTTTGTTTCGGCATATTTTATTTCCTGTTTTCGTCTTCCGCAACTGAGGAAGGTCATACACCTCCCCTATCAGCTGTTGGCTGTCTGTTATCCGTGGGCACCTACCATGAATACAGACAAATCCGACTTTGATTACACTCTACTACCCTTGGTATTCACTCTCTTAGACATAATCAGCGGTGGTGACCGATCAGCTTATAGCAGGGAGACTTACATTCTGTCTGGTTGGCGCCACTGCAACACCTGCTCACTCAATTCAGAAAGATCAAGGAGCTGTTGATTGACTTCAGGAGGAGAGAACGGGGGTTCCGTGAGCCAGTCCTCCTCCGGGGATTGGAACTGGAGTGAGTCAGCCGTCATTACAATCAAAGGAATGTGCCATGCTTTCTTCTCGCTTTTGCCATCAGGAAGAAGTTGCAGGATTCACAACACCAACGCCACCAAGTTCAGGAGTAGTTATTGAGCCAACTTCACTCTCCCGATCACTGAACTGTTCTCCTTACCTATGGACTCACTGTCAAGGAGTGTTCATTTGATGCTCTCAGTATTTATTGATTATTCCTTAACAATGATGATAATGATGATGATTGTTATACTTATTATTTCGCTTGTTTATTATCTGGACAGTTTATTTTCTTTTGCATATTGGTTGTTTGCCCGTCCTGCGCGGTTGGGTTTTTCAATGATTCCTGTCATGTTTCTTGGCTTATTGTGTATGCCCAAAAAAAAAAAACTCCCACGGTTGCATATGGAAGCACATGCGTACTTGGATAATAAAGTTTCTTTGAACATTAAACTTTGATGATTATGCACTGCGTTCCGTTGACAAATTTGCCTCCCCTTCATAGTAGAAGCCAGACATAGATCAGCATATTGCTGTGCGATATACCTGCGCCAATACAACAGAATCGCCGTGAATTTCTTGTTGACTGCTATTTGATTTCAACAATATACTCCCACCCCTGCCTCTCTGCCTACAATTCTACATCGCCACCCAATGCAGCTTCGGGTAAAGAGCCCGATTTTCTGTCCAGAGACTCCGCATTGAATTACATATCTTCAAGCAATGCGTTTCAGTCCGAAAGATGTTAAGGGGAGACCAAAGCACTGCACGCAGTGAATATTCTGAGCCACTGACACACATATCTAGTCGGTTTTACAGTCACAGACCAAACCGTCAACATGATAACTGGACATCAAAATGTAAACATTGCAAGATATGCAATCAGTTACGGTACAGACAAATATATCAGTGGTTTGCAGCGGTAGTCATCCCACAACGCTCCACGACGTTACACAGGTAAAGGGCTTAGGGATCTCAGCAGGCGAGGTAGTATGCAAAGAAATATCTTTGACGCTTCAAGCCGAGACATTTCGCCAGGATACACCATTACATATATCGAGGATTGGAAGTCCTGACCCTGTAATGCATTGTTCCAAACCCGACACTGCAGTGGAACAAGTCAAACAAGTTCAGTCGATTTATCAAAGACCTTCCGACCATCGTGTCCGAAGTGGGCAGTAAATGCTGTATTTAATTAATTTTCAAACTCTTCAGAAATGAGGCAGCACAAATTCAATCAAGGACGGAATATTAGAAATATTACACTGTACAACATACAGGCAAATGCCGAAGGGAAAGAAAAGGAAAGTAGTAGAGTAGAGGACAGTGCGAGAAAATTCGCCGGATCATCGTAATTTAAGAGAACCATTAGTAGTGTAACGAGAACGCTCATGATGGTTTATGTCCTTGTTGTAATCAAAGAGACACAGGTATAGAGTCTCTGGACGTGTCATTCAATATCCCCACATTCAGGCCTGAGAGAAAGGAATGTCGAAGAGGAAGGAACACTGCATGATTGACGGAGTTGACCAAGGCTGTGATAATTAATAAGAATGGCTGAGAGGACTCTTGAAATGAAGTCTCGGCAACAGTGAACAGCAGAGATTGAAGTTGGTGGAAAATGAATAAAAAAAGATCAGCTGCTACAACAGGGAAACAAAGGAAGCACCAGAACGGAGAAGCAAAAGCAGAAATCAGCTGCAGCAGGATTCGTCAGCACATCCGGTTGGGAATTACATCCAGATTACGAAGTAAGACGATAGCTGTATGAGGGTGGGTTTGGACAGAGGTCAGTCGTGAATAGCAAGGACTAGAAAGGGAAGGGAATGGTTGATAGGCAAACCGAACCTGGATAGAAGGGAGACTGATGATAAAGTGCAACACACAGATAAAGAATCTGAACCGACAAGCGAATGTGTGTGTGTGTGTGTGTGTGTGTGTGTGTGTGTGTGTGTGTGTGTGTGTGTGTGTGTGTGTGTGTGTGTGTGTGTGTGTGTGTAAGCGCGCGCGCGTGCCAGAAAAAATTCTGGCTGTCCATTATGTGAAATTGACAAGTTCTATATGCATATCCATTGCTCACATACTGCTGGAACATCAGCCGTTGGACATGCAAATTGTATCCGTCCTCTTAGGTTCATGAAATACATCCGAGAACAGACAGCTCTGGACAGGTACGTGCTGTCGGAATTATACGCAGTACTTGAAATTTCTATGCGTAAAACAGCAGATATTCTGTGCAGCATCGCTTCGTCTGTTTACTTCTCCAATGTATAAATTACCACATCGTGAATACCAAATGAAGAATTCCTGCTCCAACCGCTGAGGAGATGGGCTATGTGGAGGTCGGAAATACAGGGGATCTAATCACTGAATCTAACATGATGCGATGTCTCCAATCCGAGACAATCCTGCGGAAATTAATACGATCGACCTGTAACATTGTATTCTTTCTAACCTCTCCACAAATTTATTCCCCTGTTCCCTACTGGCTATTAGTTATTGGCTGTTCTGTTCTACAATCTAATCTGAGAGTTCCCTTATATCCAATGTCAGAGCTGTGCCCATCTTGGCTCAGTGGATGATCACTACAAAATATACCCTCCCTGACAGTAACTGCCACACCCTCTCCTATTGGCGCTGTAGGTCTGCCTCCGTTTTTACTGCCACACCGTCAGAGATTTTGGAAAAAGGTATCACAGATGTGTTGCGCGACCCAGCGGGTTGCAGTTATCAGAGGACACTGGCAAAATGGACTTCAGTCAGAGAGTCGTGTGAATGTAGAACGACAGAGCAGCGGAAGTGGTGGGTCTGTAGCTTCATTTCAAAATTTAACGGAAGTTTTAGTAAGCATATAAATAGGAGGAATACGACGGCCTACAACGGAGTTGGAGCTCGATGGGACTGGACGCAATGATTCGATAAGAATGAGATGTGCTGAAAAATCCTGTTTCTATGCTGTGCTTTACGATTCCTTAATTGATTGAGGTGTTACTCAGCAGAGACATCTTGCGGTTTAAGTTCATAGCTCCATGAAAGCGTCTCCACAGTTCGAAAAAGTCGTCTAAAAGGTCGAAAAGTTCGTTTAAAAGGCTTATAGAATGCTTGCAACACACACATCATGCTGTAGGAACTGAGTAGGCCTTGCAACCTCTATGGAGCGGACGTTTCGAGCCGAGACCTCTCGGCAGGGAAACGGTATGGTCGCCGTTTTGGACAGAGAGCATTCTGCAGGAAAAACTTCCATTAGTCGAGGTATTAACTTCAAAGGTCAAGGCTTTATGCTGCAGCATTATCACACTCTGGAGTATTGTGTGCAGTTCTAGTTGCTCTACCATAGAAACGTTACTGAGGTTTTGGAAACTGTGCAGAAGAGCTTTACTGGGATACTAGACAATCTTTGGTTATTTTTGTTGGATCATTTTTCTCCCAAGTTAGAAACGTCTAATACGTTCAAATGAGATGTAGAAAAACACAGTAAACATAAAAGAACCTAAAGCATAATACAGGCCTTTCAGCGCACTAAGTTGTGCCGAACATATGCCTACTTTACAAACTACTAGGCTTACCCATAGCCCTCTATTTTTCTAAGCTCCATGTACCTATCCAAAAGTCTCTAAAAGGCGCTATCGTGCCCGCCTTCACCACCGTTGGCGGCATCTTATTCCATGCACTCTCCAATCTCTGAGTAAAAAACTTACTCCTGGTATCTCCTCTGTACCTACTCCTCAGCATCTTTAACCTGTGTCCTCTTGAGGCAACCATTTCAACCCTGGGCAAAAGCCTCTTACTATGCACACGATCGCTGCCTTTCATCATCTTATGCACCTCTATCAGGTCTCGTCTCATCCTCCATGAGCGATAAGTTTTTTTTACTCAAAGAGTGTTGGATACTTGGGATTGTCTGCCTGGTATGGTGGTAAAGACAAATACATTCGAGTCTAGGAAGGAAAATTCAGACAGGCACATGAATATGAGGACGGCGGAGTGCTAGGCACATTGTGTAGTTGGGAGTTATCGATTTTGAGGGTTTTGATACATCTCTTATCAAATTCAGTGGAACATTGTGGGCCGAAGGGCCGGTTTGTGTGTTGTACTATTCTATATTCTATGGCTGTATCTCTCTGGAGTGCACACGGCCGTAGTTCTGCATACAGAAGTTTAAAATTCATAAAGATATATATATATATATATAACGCAATTTCCCCAATGTTGAATAAAATTGTGTGAGGGAAAATGGACACTTTGAGTTCAAAGACAACTGAGAGTCCGTATTGTATGTTCCAGAAAAACAAATAAAAAACCTGAACTAAAAACAAGTTAATATTTACACTGGAAATAAGGTTGATATCACCTTTGTGTGTTACAGGTTTCTCTCAACATGAGGTGAATAATGTATTTTGTTCTATGACATTAACTGTGACCTTTTTTTTAAATCAGTACAGCGAACAAACGTGTAAACAGAGACATCATTGTTTAGAAAACTCTTAGTGAACATCAAATATATATTCTCAACGGACACAGATAATACAGCATAATAAAGTAGAAATGGAGGACTCAAATTTGTACTATACACAGTAATGAAGGAGAATTTCAAGATACAGCACGCTGATACAGATTAATAGCTCTGGGGCAATATTGTTACTGAGATGCCGACAATCCCCCACTTGACTGCAGACTTGTCACGTGTTGTGGAGGAGGCAAGGGAGATAATACGGCAATGGACTACACACACTAAAGCACATAAAACACTCGCTGGTAAGGCAAATGAAATATGCAGTGATCCATGGGTTTTTGAGTAAGTTTTGGTATTGAGCGAGAAATGTTCAAATATATCCGTGGATAAGAATAGCATCATATGCTTTTGTATTACTAATTTAATGTACCGTGATAATTGTATTGCTCAAGTTTTATCAACTGAGAAACTGGAAATCAGAACTCATGGAAAATATCGAGGATAATGCTTTCATGCAACGGCAGTTAGTTGTCAGTATAAAGTTGATGAATTTAGCACATAAATGTTAATAAACTTATACACTGCCACTGTTACACACCTACTGGGGTTTCAGGATATTCTTATGAGCATAACTGCATGAAAGGAGAATAATGATTACAAAGATAAATATCTTTGGATCAAGAGGAGGGAGATGTTAGCCGGAAGAATCTACAGTCTAATCAGGGAAACGGAAAGCTGACAATCCGGTCGTCTTTGTTTCTCATTTTGGTGGACTCTGAACTGACTCTTGCTGTAGGATAATGTAATCGGGAGCAATTTGATGTAGATACAAGAAGCTTGTGACCTACTAAACCCGAGACCATTCTCAGACAAGTGGCTACTTTTTTAATGTAAATGACATGAACTGTGAACTGATTCTTTGTCTGGGTTAACCTAATCAAAGCAACTGAATATATTCACACGAAACTACAGGAAACGACCTGCTAAATCTGAGAGCATTGTCGGACGAGTAGGTGCACGTTATGTAAACACTATGCAGACCTAAAAAAAAAGAAACAATCTGTAATCTCTTTAGACTCTGTCTGGGTTGCTTCATTTAACTGGTTTGGGTCAATCAGAGTTAACAGTCGCAAATATGCAAGGCAGGATTGGGCAGAACCATGAAACAGTGTTAGTTGTAGCTCTGTACAATGAACAGTTAGAACGTGACCCAGGTTGGTCAGGTGATTTTGAGCAAATGGGTTGGAGATCCAACAGTTGGATTGATGAGGAACTCTCTAAGAGTCGCAAACCCAAAGCTCTTCAGCAACCAGAGACCAAACATTGCCTTTAAGGAGGACCCCACGGAGACGTGGAGATCGGAACGGCGATTAAATTCCGGACATTTCCTGGGCAATACGTTTCTCTTCTTTGACTGCGCATGGAGGATCAGGGACTCTAATAGGGTCCACTCCGGTACAAAGTTTGTAAACCCACGTGCTTTTTCTTTAGTTGAAGCAATAAAAGTTACTAGTCGGTAAATTTAGATTCCATGTACCTAACCGATCATTAACACCATGGCTGAGTGTTGTAACATTTCCACACCGTTGTGAATGTGTGTTCCTTCATTCTGGGACTGTGTTCCTTGATTTTAGAACTCTCATTCAGGGCAAACATAGTCCATGCAAACTGCGTGAATAATATGAAAGAACCAGTTCTCCTTTCATTTCCAGAGAATACAGGCCCAGTTCTCTTTGCCCTCATACAGCATGCCTGCTGACCCTGGAACCAGTCTTGTCAGTGTGAGGAATAGTTCCTGCACTCCATCTGCTGCAGGGATAGCTTTCCCGAGGAAGTGTGACTAGACCTGGAAATAATATTCAAAGTGTTACCAAAACTGGCAAGACGCCTGCCAGTAGGACATCACTAAACGTCCTCTCCAATCCTCCTGCATCACAACAAAAATACAGTTTGCCTTCTTAATTACCTGCTATACCTGAATGTGATCTCACAATAATTTCTTTACCAACAACCCCAGATCCCTCTGAACATTTCACTATACCACCACGTTAAAATGACCATTCTAGTTTGTTTCTCTCCGAATGGAATAGCGTCACTTCCGCACATTTTCATTACTGCACTTCTGTCTGCATCCCTAAACTCGCTCCACTCATCGCAGTACTGTCCCAACTGCTGGGCTCTGTAACAGCAGCAGACATGTATATAAAACATGTTGTCCCACATACAAATCAATGATGTAGACTGTGAGCTGTTGTGTCCTCGGACCAAAACCTGTGACACCCTATTGGCCACAACTTCCATAATCGAAAATTGCCACTTTATTCTCTCCCTCCGCCATTAACCTGCTGATTATTCAGTCCACACAAATAAATTCCCCACAATCCGCTGTGCTTATTACAAACTTTTGTTTTAAAATTTCACACTCATACCACATTCATCATTTTCAAATTTTCCGGCTGTTTGTCCCTTTTGGAACTCATACTGCGTTTGCCAACGCCGTTGCTCTGTTCCGCACAGTCCCGTGGGTGAGGATGTGGGATATGGATCTGTGTCTCTGCTTGTAGGACACTGAGTGCAGAATACAAGGGAAAGATTGTCTGTCTGTTGTTCGATCGAACAGTTGTATTGGAAGTATATATCTGGGTCTTCGGCTCATTGAGGGGCTGAATGTCTCTGCTGTCTGATACTGTGAAACTGATGAGCTGCCGGTCTTGCTGCACTCACCTTGTGTGTGAGTGAACAGCGGCTGCTCTGTCCCTTGGGATCGATAGGAGGGAATATCGGATTTGAGTGAAGTCTTCGCTTCTGGGTTAGTGAGGGAGAGATAAGTGTCAGACGGTCGGGTGCAGGGTCCAGAGCTAGTGTCAATAAGTCAGTCTGACTCTCTATGTCTCTCCCTCTCTCTCTCTCTCTCTCTCTCTCTCTCTCTCTCTCTCTCTCTCTCTCTCTCTCTCTCTCTCTCTCTCTCTCTCTCTCTCTCTCTCTCTCTCTCTCTCTCTCTCTCTCTCTCGCTCAAGCACACACACAAACATGTGACTGTTCGGTGAGAAAGTACGGTTGTTCTGTTTGAGTGTGTTGATCTGTGTACTGTGCACCTGTGCTGTATGTCCGCGCGTGTGTGTCTTGGTGCGGGGGGGGGGGGGGTGGCGTGAGGCATCCGTGTAGGGATGTATAATTAGCCAAGAAAACCATGAAATGTGTAAATGTGGCGAAGCTCAGTCATTGTCATTGGAGCCACGGCATTATTTCCACCAATCGAATCACTGCTGAAGTAATGCCAAAGAAGTTTGATGTATTTGTCTTTATTCGCCCCAATATTTACATCAGAGGCAATGTTGTTGAAATAAAGTATTTGTTCAAGTAACCCTAACTAAGATAGTTACTCAAGAATATAAACGCATCTCTGGAGACCGATCCTCTGTATAAATTGGGTACACTCTGAATGTATCAGCTCAGTGTTTCTGCTGGAGCCGTGAATTCAGGATTAACAGAAGTGACCGATTCTCACTGAAATGGAGTATCCAGCCATCTTGAAGATAAGAGAAGTTTACTATCCTTTTATTTCCGTTTTTGGAATTCTCGGTAAGCTACCGTGTCGGGTACCTTGGTGGGAATTGAAATTAATTCCAATGTGGGATTGTTTCCCTTGCTGATTTCCAGTCTCACCTGCTCTGACCCGCTGTTCCGAATTTCAGGAATGGAATGGAAACAATCTGAGATTTGGATCTAAAACCAACACGCTGCAGGAATTCACCGAAACTGCCAACATCTGTGGAATTCAATCGGTCACGAAGCGTTCTTCCAGCGTTTGGGTTTCGATTTCCGTCATTTTAATCGTATAGTAGTTGTTCTGCATTTTTGCGGTTGGGGGTGGGGTGCACGGGGGAAGATTGAAGCACTAAGCCCCAAGCAGAGTTTATGGAAAGAGAGATTAGTTCACATTCGGGTCAGGGGCCTCTATGAGACCGGTATTTCCAACATATTCTGTTTTGCCTGGATGAGTGCTTCCAGTATTTCGTGTTTCTGTTCCGTCTTTTGGTGTTTTGTCCCTGATTGGGAGGACGATTTAAGCTGATAATTTTCTAATCGAAGAATACTACCATTAGTGTCCTGATTTATTCATATTTCAACCGCATGAGTTGGCGAGGGCGGCGGTAGAAAACGTTCCATCCACTGTTCTCTCCAAGGAGGTAGTTATCCAGTGTTAGCTTTCCGCTGTCACTTCACATTACGGCCACCAGTAAGGAATCCATATTCAGCTCATATTGACTGTAGTTTATTGTTTAACCTCCTCTGTCTACACCGTCAATACGCACCGTCTCTACCGTTCCACCGCTACAAGCAACAATAAAGTGGAAACGTTAGAGAATCAGCTTCAACAGCAGCATTGGTCTGCTCAATATTTCTTCAACTTTTTGTTCCCTGTCTCTTTTCCAGCGAACCTGGTGGCGATTGTGATCCTGTCCCGGGGAAAGTGCGGTCTCTCCAAATGCGTCACTCGCTACATGGTGGGAATGGCGGCAGCCGATCTCCTGGTCGTTATCTCGGATCCGCTGCTGAGGTGGACTGTTGAGATTTATTTTCCCCAATCATTCTTCTGCATCACTCCTGTTTGCAGACTCAGTAGATGGTTGATTTTTGCGAGCACCGCGGCCTCGGTCTGGCTGACTGTCGCTTTCACCGTTGATCGATTTGTGGCTATTTGCTGTGAGAAGCTGAAAACAAAATATTGCACCGAGAGAACGGCGGCTCTGGTTATCGGGACAGTGAGAGTGCTGGCCTGTTTGGAGTGTGTCCCCTGGGGCTTTATATACGGTCCGAGAGAAATAATTGATGGTGTTCCCTGGTATTGTGTTGCTTTACCGAGCTACAGAAACTCTCCCTCATGGGCGACATTTACGATGTTTCACCGTATTTTAATCCCCTGTGTCCCATTCTTTCTGATTTTGCTGCTCAATATTCAGACTGTCAGGCGGATTCTAGCGGTCAGTCAAGTCCGCAGGAGGCTACGGGGGCAAAAGAGTGGAGATAATGTGAAGGACGGGGAGATAGACAACCGACGGAAATCCATTGTTTTGCTCTTCGGCATAACCTGTAGCTTCATATTGTTGTGGCTAACACAGGTTGTATTTTATATCTATCAGCAGATATCAATGAGTTTTGTTTATTCTGTTACGGATCCGCGTTACATCACAGAACACACATCGGGACTACTGCAGGTTCTGAGTTCCTGCACAAACAGTTGTATTTACGCCCTGACTCAGAGCAAATTCCGACTGGAACTAAAGAATGCGGTAAAATACCCATTAAATCAGATTTCGAAACTCAGTAAATGTTAGAAAGAGATGCTGTAACATCTTTTCAATTCAGCTGCCTTCATGCGTCTTTTTCTATTCCCCCACTTGTTGGTAAGCGGAACCAATGTGATGAACAACACAGCTTGCAGACAATCGGCAGCTGCTCGAAATGCAGAACAACACACGCAAATTCAGCGTCCTGATGAATGGTGCCGACCAGAAAAGTCGACTGTTTCCTTTTGTCCTTCTGCATTCTGTCTGTGTTGCCTTAACCTAACAAACCATCTGTTCACGGCTGATCACTGGCCTCAGCATCCCAGAGAAATCCCCTTTGCATCTCACCTTTCGCCGCTATTAAACTGAATCTGGTATCGAACCAGTTAGCCCTGCTTCCCAGTTCTCACAGAAATCACTGATCTTAGAATATATTTTTCTCGATATCTATCACTCCTGCTCCCGCATTTAACTGTCCATTCCTTCCCCTTCTGTTTCCGTTCTTTCTGCAACTGTAGATTCTCCTCTCTGCCACCTAACGGGGCACGACTGCGCAGGCGCGTGTAGGTCGGCCAGCGAGAACAACGCGAAGAGTTTTAAAAAAAAGAATACAGAGCAGGCGACGGAGTAGTGGGAGACATTGGCTCAACGAGGCTTAGGCGATAAGGGTTCGAGGCCAGGTAGCTTATCTGTTTAAAACAAAGACAGAAAGTATTTGTATGAGGTCGGTTTTCTGTGCTCGCTGTCAGGTGTTGGAGGTCCTGGAGACTGCCTGCCTCCCGGTCCACCACACCAGCACCAGCTGTGTCGAGCTGCAGTTCCTTAGAGACCACGTTAATGAATTGGGGCTGCAAGTCGATGACGTTCGTCTGCTCAGGGAGAGCGAGGAGGTGATAGGCAGGTATGTCACCCCGGAAACACAGGAGACGGAGAAGTCTGTAACAGTCAGGAGAGGTAAGGGAATGACGCAGGCTCAGAAGGTTCGGGAAAAGAAGACGATGGAAGCAGTGACAGTGGACTCTATAGTTAGGGAGTCAGACAGGCGATTCTGTGGACGCAGGAGAGAAACGCGGCTGGTAGTTTGTCTCCTAGGTTCCTGGGTCCGGAATGATTCTGATCACATCAACGATATCTTGAAGAGGGACGAACAGCCAGAGGTCGTGGAAAATATTGCTGCAATCGGCATATGTAGGAGAAGGGAGGAGATCCTGAAAACAGATTACAGGGAGTTAGGAAGGAAATTGAGAAGCAGGACCTCAAAGGTAGTAATCTCAGGATTACTGCCTGTGCCACGTGACAGTGAGCATAGGAATAGAATAAGGCGGAGGAAAATGCGTGGCTGAGGGACTGGAGCAGAGGCAGGGATTCAGATATCTCTATCATTGGGACCTCTTCTGGGGCAGGTGTGACCTGTACAAAATGAACGGGTTGCACTTGAATCCTAGGGGGACCAATAATCAGGCGGAGAGGTTTGCTAAGGCTACTGGGGAGAGTTAAACTAGAATTACGGGGGAGGGGGCGGGGTGGTGGGAACCGAACTGAAGTGACGAAGGAAAGTGAGGTTGGCTCACAAAGGGAGAAAGCTTGGAGACAGTACGAAAGGGATGATCGGCAGGTGATAGAGATGGGACCCGCACAGACCAATGATTTGAGATTTGTCTATTTTAATACGAGTACTATTATGAAAAAAAAAACGGATGAGAGTAGACCGTGGGAACTATGATGTAGAGGCCATTACAGAAACTTGGATGTTGCATGATTAGGAATGGCCACTTCAAGTGCCAGGCTTTAGATGCTTTGGAAAGGAAAGGGGAGGCAAAAGAGGTGGGTCTAGGCACTGTTGATCAGAGATATTGTCCCGGCTGCAGAAAAAAGAGGTAGTCATGCAGAGGTTGTCGATGGAGACTCTGTGGGTGGAAGTTAGGAATAGGAAGTGGCTAATAACTCTGCTGGGTGTTTTTTTTTATAGGCCAACCAACGGTAGCAGGGACATTGAGGAGCAGAGAGGGAGACGGATTCTGGAACGGATTAATAATAACAGGGTTGATGTGGTGGGAGATACTAATTTCCCAAATATTGATAAGCATCCCCCAGAGCAAGGGGTTTAGATGTGGTAGAGATTGCTAGGTGTGTTCAGGAATTTTTCTTGACACAATATGCAGATAAGCCTACAAGAGGAGAGGTTTTACTAGATCTGGTATTGGGAAAAGAACCTCGTCAGGTGTCAGGTCTCTCAGTGGGAGAGCATTTTGGAGATAGTGATCATATTTCCATCTCCTTTACCAGAGCATTGGAGAGGGACAAGAACAGACAAGTTAGGGAAACGTTTAATTGGAGTAAAGTGAAAGATGAGGCTGACAGGCAGGAACTTGGAAGTATAAATTGGAAACAGATTTTCTCAAGGAAAAGTACGGAAGAAATGTGGCAAATGTTCAGTGGATATTTGCGTGGGGTTCTGAGAAGGTACGTTCTAATAAGACATGGAAAGGATAGTAGTGTATAAGATCAGTCGTGTTCAAAGGTTGTAAATCTAGTGAAGAAGTAAAAGAGAGCTTACGAAAGGCTCAGAAAACTAGCTAATGATAGGAGCAGTTAGGGAAGGTTTAAACGAATTTGGCAGTGGAATGGTAAACGGAATGATGGAGCGACGGAAGGGGGGGGGGTGAAGAGAAATAAATCTAATATAGTGAGCAGTAAAGATATCAGGAAGGCCAGGCAGGTGATGGGGCAAATTTGCACCCGTTGGGACCAGTTGCAGTGCAATCAAAGCAAAATGTACCAAATACTGGACTTAAGGTGTTATACTTAAATGCACGCAGCATAAGGAATAAGATGGATGATATTGTCGTACATCTACAGATTGGCAGGTATGATATTGTGGCCATCACTGAGACGTGGCTAAAGGATGCATGTCTCTGGGAGCTGACAGTCCAAGGATACACGGTGTATCGGGAAGGATAGACAGGTAGGCAGATGCGGTGACGTGGCTTTATTGGTAAGAAATGATATTAAATTATTAGAAAGAGGTGACATAGGATCGAAAGATGCAGAATCTTTAAGAATTGAGCCAAGCATTCGCAGCGGTAAAAGGACCCTGAGGCAGTTATATACAGGCCTCCGAACAGCTGCAGTGATGTGGACTACAAATTGCAACAGGAGATTGGAAGGGCCGTGTTATGATAATTGTGGGCGATTTTAACATGGCAGCGGATTGGGAAAATCAGGTTCTTGAGATCTCTTGGATCTCAAGATAAAGAATTTGTAAAATATCTGTAATTCAGTGGAGTAAAGGAAATTACAGTAGCATGAGAGCGGAACTGGCCAAGGTTGACTGGAAAGGGACACTAGCGGGAAGGATCGCAGAGCAGCAGTGTTCGGAGTTTATGCGAGAAGTGAGGAAGGTTCAAGACAGATATATTCCAAAAAAGAAATAAATTTTCGAATGTAAAAAAGGATGCAACCGTGGCTGACAGGAGAAGTCAAAGCCAAAGTAAAAACAACGGAGAGGGCATACAAGGAAGAAAAAAAAAAGTGGGAAGACGGAGGACTGAGAATTTTTTTCTAATATCTTACAAAAGGAAACTAAGAAGATCATTAAGAGGGATATGGTGAACTGTGAAAGAAAGCTAGCAAAGAATATTAAAGAGGATACTAAAAGCTTTTTCAAGTACATAAACAGTAAAGGACAAGTGAGAGTAGATATCGGACAGATAGAAAAAAGATGCTGGAGAATTTGTAATATGGAGATGGTGGAGGAACTGAACGAGTATTTAGCACTAGTCTTCACCGAGGAAGACATCAGCAGTATACCGGGCACTCAATGGTGTCAGGGAAGAGAAATGTGCACAGACACAATTAAAATAGAGAAAGTACTCAGGAATCTGAATAGTTTAAGGATAGAGAAATCTCCTGGACCAGATGGAATGCACGCTCTTGTTCGAAAGGAAGCTGTGGTGATCGCGGAAGCATGAACAATGTTCTTTCAAATCCCTGAAAGTTGCCTCACAGGTAGATAGAGTAGTTAAGAAAGCTTATGGGGTGTTAGGGATAGAGTTTAAGAGACATGATGTAATGATGCAGCTCAATAAAACTCCAGTTAGGCCACACTTGGAGTACTGTGTCCAGTTCTGGTCGCCTCACTATTGGAAGGATGTGGAAGCATTGGAAAGGGTAGAGAGGAGATTTACCAGGATGCTGTCTGGTTTACAGAGTATGGATTATGATCAGAGGTTAAGGGAGCTAGGGCATTACTCTTTGGAGAGAAGGAGGATGAGAGGAGACATGATAGAGGTGTACAAAATATTAAGAAGAATAGACAAAGTGGACAGCCAGCGCCTCTTCCCCAGGGCACCACTGCTCAGTAAAAGAGGAGATGGCTTTAAGGTAAGGGGAGGGAAGTTCAAAGGGGATATTAGAGGAAGGTTTTTCACTCAGAGAGTGGTTGGTGCGTGGAATGTACTGCCTGAGTCAGTGGTGGAGGCAGATACACTAGTGAAGTTTAAGAAATTACTAGACAGGTATATGGAGGAATTTAAGGTGGGTGGTTATATGGGAGGCAGGGTTTGAGGGTCGTCCAACATTGTGGGCCGAAGGGCCTGTAATGTGCTGTACTATTCTATGTTCTATGTTCTAAAAGTCAATAGATTCTGTCATGGTTCCGGAGGCCTGGAAGATTGCAAATGTCACTTCGCTATTTAAGAAGCGGGCAAGCAAGCAAAAAGGAAATTATAGACCTGTTAGCTTGACATCGGTAGTTGGGAATTTGTTGCAGTCGATTGTCAAGGATTAGGTTACGGAATACCTGGAGGCATATGACACGATAGGCCGAACTTAGCATGGATTCCTTAAAGGAAAATCCAGCCTGACAAACCTATTGCAATTTTTTGAAGAAATTACAAGGAGTCTGGACAAGGGAGATGTAGTGGATATTGTGTATTTGGATTTTCAGAAGGCCTTCGACAAGGTGCCGCACATGAGGCTGCCAAACAAGATAAGAGCCCAAGGAATTATGGAAAGTTACATACGTGGATAGAGCCTGGCTGATTGTCACAGAAATAAAGAGTAGGAATAAAGGGATCAGATTTTGTTTGGCTGCCTACCAGTGGTGTTCCACAAGGGTCCGTGTCGGAGCCGTTTCTTTTTATGTTGTATACCAACGATTTGGATTATGGAATAGATGTCTTTGAGGATAAGTTTGCTGATGATACAAAGTTATGTGGAGGGGCTTGTCGTGCTAAGGAAACAGAGAGTCTGCAGAGAGACTTGGATAGATTGTGAGAACGGACAAAGAAGTGGCAAATGAAATACAATGTTGGAAAGTGTATGGTCATTCATTTTGGTAGAAGAAATAAACGGGCAGACTATTATTTAAATGGGGAGAGAATTCAAAGTTCTGAGATGCAACGGGAATTGGGAGTCCTCTTGCAGGATACCCTTAAGTTTAACCTCCAGGTTTAGTCGATTTTGAAGAAGGCGAATGCTGATGTCTTCCTCTGTGAAGACTAGTGCTAAATACTCGTTCCTTTATTTCTAGAGGAGCAGGGATGTGATATTGAAGCTCTATAAATCACTGACAAGACCCCACTTGGACTACTGTGTGCAGCTTTGGGCTCCTTATTTAAGGAAGTATGTGCTGATGTTGGAGAGGGTTCAGAGAAGATTCAATAGACTGATTCCGGGAATGAGAGGGTTGACATATGAGGGACGTTTGACCACTCTTGGACTGAACTCCTTGGAATTTCGAAGAATGAGGGGGGACCTCATAGAAACATTTCGAATGTTAAAAGGCATGGACAGAGTGGATGTGGCAAAGTTGTTTCCCATGGTTGCGGCTCTAGTACAAGAGGACATGACTTGAGGATTGAAGGGCGCCCATTCACAACAGAGATGCGAAGCCATATGGTTGTGAATCTGTGGAATTTGTTGCCACGGGCGTCAGTGGAGGCCAAGTCATTGGGTGTACTTAACGCAGAGACTGATAGGTATCTGAGTAGCAATGGCATCAAAGGTTATGGTGAGAAGGCGGGGGAGTGGGACTAAATGGGAGAACGGATCATCTCATGATATAATGGCGGAACAGAGTAGATGGGCCTAATGGCCGACTTCTGCTCCTTTGTCTTATGGATTATGGAATCTTGAAGATCATCAGGATAGCCGGAAGTAGCTTAATAATGCAATTAGGAGAGCCAGAACGAGCCATGAGATGTCCTTGGCTGGCAGGATTAAGGAAAGCCCAAGGCATTCAACAAGAATGTGAAGAGCAAGAGGATAAGACGTAAGAGAATAGGACCAATCAAGTGTGACAGTGAGAAAGTGCGTATGGAACCGGAGGAAATAGCGGAGGCAGTTAAGGAATACTTTGCTTGAGTGTTCACTGCGGAGGAGGATATTGGCGATGTAGGGATGACTTGCAGTGGACTGAAAAGCTTCAGCATGTAGATACAAAGGAAGAGGATGCGTTCGAGCTTTTGGAAAGCATCAAGTTTTATAACTCACCGGGATCGGACGGGATGTTCCCCAGCGAGAGTTTATATTATTAAGCCCCTGGCAATGATCTTTGCATCATCAACAAGGGTGGGAGAGGTTCCGGAAGATTGGAGGGTTGCAGATGTTGCTCTAATTCTCAAAAATTGGCGCAGGGATAGCCCAGTAAATTATAGGCCAGAGAGTCTTCCTTCAGTGTTTGATAAGTTGATGGAGTAGAGCCTGAGAGGCAGCATTTATGAACATTTCGGGAGGCATAATATGATTAAGAATAGTCAGCATGGCTTTGGCAAAGGCAGTTCTAGCCTTACGAGCCTGACTGAATTTTTTGAGGATGTGAGGAAAGACATTGATAAAGGTAGAGCCGTAGATGTAGAGTATATGGATTTTAGCAAAGCATTTGATAAGGCACCCCCATACAAGACTTATTGAAAAGTAAGGGACCCAAGGGAAAATTGCTTTGTGGATCCAGAACTGGCTTGGCTAGGAAGGCAAAGAGTAGTTTAGACAGGTCATATTTTGCATGGAGGTTGGTCAGCAGTGGTGAGCATCAGAGATCTGTTCTGGGGCCCCTACTCTTTGTGATATTTATAAATCATCCGGATGAGGAAGTGGAGGGATGAGTTAGTAAATTTGCTGATGACACAGATGTTGGGGGTGTTGTGGAGAGTGTGAAGGGCTGTCAGATGTTACAATGGAATATTGATAGGATGAAAAACTGGGCTGAGAAGTGGCAGATAGAGTCCAATCCGAATAAGTTTGAGTTGGTTCAATTTGGTAGGTCAAACATAATGGCAGAATATAGGAGTAATGGTAAGTCTCTTGGCAGTGTAGAGGATCAAAGAGATCTCGGGGTCCGAGGCCATAGGACGCTCAAAGCTGCTACGCAGGTTGACTCTGTGGTTCAGACCGCATATGGTGCATTGGTCATCATCAATCGTGAGATTGAGTTTAAGAGACGAGAGGTAATTTTGCAGCTATATATGACCCCGGTCAGACCTCACATGTAGTAAAGTGCTCAATTCTGATCGCATGACTACAAGAAGGACGTGAAGACCATAGACAATGCGAACATAAGATTTACAAGGATGTTGCCTGGGTTTGGGAGCATACTTTCTGGGAATAGGTAGAGTGAACTTGGCCTTTTCTCCTTGGAGCGAAGGAGGATGAGAAGTGACCTGATAGAGGTTTTAAAGGTAATGAGAGGTATTGATGGTGTGGATAGTCAGAGGCTTTTCTCCAGGGCTGGAACGGCTCGCACGAGAGGGCATGGTGTTAGGTGCTTGGAAGTAGGTACAGAGGAGAGCAAAGGAGTAAGTTTTTTTTTACGCAGCGATTGATGTGTGCGTTGAATGGGCTGCCGGTGTCGGTGGTGGAGTTGGAAACAATAGTTGTTTTTTTTAAGACTCCTGGATGGATACATGGAGCTTCGAAAGGCTATGGGTAAACATAGAGTGGGGAATCTGTGGAATCCTCACACAGAGAGTGGTGAATCTGTGGAATTTTCTGCCAAAGGAAACAGCTGAGGCCGGTTTATTGGCTATATTTAAGAGGAAGTTAGATATGCCCCTTGTGGCTAAAGGGATCAGGGGGTATGGAGAGAAAGCAGGCACTGGGTTCTTAGTTGGATGATCAGCCATCATCATACTGAAAGGCGGTGCAGGCTCGAAGGGCCGAATGGCCTCCTACTGCACCTATTCTCCACGTTTCTGTGTTTCTAACCTTAGGTAGTGCTAAGGTAGGGATATGTTCGGCACAGCTTTGTGGGCCGAAACGCCTGTACTGTGCTGCAGGCTTTCTATGCTACTGTGTTTCTATGCGTTAGGACTGATGGTCTGGTAACTTATAAACTTCTCAACATTACAAGGAAAGTCTGCCTTCAGCGTTAACTTTCGAGTGTTAAAATGATATTCAAGTGCCGCAGGGCATATTTATACTTTTCAAGGAATCATACAAAACGATTATCTGGACGTGGCAATCAAACCAGAACTCTCAGAAATAGTCAGCTGCCGGTAATAGATTACTGTACTTTATGTGAACAACCCTGATCAGATTAGCTTTATTTTTCACATGTACTGGAATTGAAACATACAGTGAAACGCCAATTGTTCGGGAATTTGCAGTCACACGTGACATTTTAATTTTCATGGCAATACTTCAACATCCAATACAGTCAGAGGATGTGCAGGAGACAGCCTGCAAGTGTCTGCATGCGATGCGTCCTGCGCCAAAACAGCATCGGCATAAATCATTAATCCCATCCTGTACAACTTTTCAGAATATTTATCACCCATGGTCATATGTAAGAGTCCGTTAAATGTCACTAGTCTGTTTGCCTCTTCCAGTAACCATGGAAGTGCATGACACCCACCCAGACACTCCGTGAAAAAATATCTGTGATGTCTTCCCTGATCCTTCCTTCAATCACCTTTATTTTATGCCCTTATGGATGAGTCAGTCCATCCCTGGGAAATGCGTTCTGTCTGACAGCTCTATAGATCCGTCCTGTCGTCTTGAGCACGCGATCATGTCAATTCTTCTCTTCAAATGCTCTGAAAGTACTTGTTCTAGCTCACTCATCCTATCCTGATGACTTATTCGTGAAAAGGAGAAAGATTAAAGGACATTAAAGGAGAAAGATTAAAGATTAATTAAAGATTAAAGGATTTCTGTCACAGCATGTTGACAGGCCGACGAGGGGGAATGCCATATTAGATTTAGTATTAGGTAACGAACCGGGTCAGGTCACAGATCTGTCAGTGGGTGAGCATCTGGGGGACATTGATCACCGCTCCCCGACATTTAGCATTATAATGGAAAAGGATAGAATCAGAGAGGACAGGAAAATTTTTAATTCGGGAAGGGCAAGTTATGCTATAAGGCTAGAACTTGCGGGTGAAAATTGGGATGATGTTTTTT
This sequence comes from Hemitrygon akajei, assembly GCF_048418815.1. NCBI lineage: Eukaryota > Metazoa > Chordata > Chondrichthyes > Myliobatiformes > Dasyatidae > Hemitrygon > Hemitrygon akajei. The sequence continues at coordinate 2,768,980 of NW_027331935.1, forward strand.
GCAGGGAAATGTACTATGGACATGTCGTCGATGTTTAAGGATCTCTTGCAGGATGTTAGGGATACATGTGTCCCGGTGAGGTGAAGGATGGTGGGGTGAAGGAGCCATGGGTGACAAGTGAAGTAGAAAATCTAGTCAGGTGGAAGAAGGCAGCATATATGAGGTTTCGGAAGCAAGGATCAGATGGGACTAT